>NC_064872.1:46852134-47012134 GCF_943734695.1 Anopheles maculipalpis | reverse complement strand
TTCAGTAGCCAACACTTCAACCTCTTCTATCGACTCCCCGGTGACTGTCAGTGCGATGTCGTCTGCAAATCCGGTGAGCTCTGCTCCGGGCGGGAGTGAGAGAGTAAGCACTGCGTCATACATGGCGTTCCATAGAGTGGGACCGAGAACTGAGCCCTGCGGAACGCCAGCGGTTATTTTGGCTGTTTTCGGCCCTTCTTCCGTGTCGTACAGCAGAACTCGTTCGTCGAGATAACTCCTTAGCAGCCTACACAGGTACGGGGGAACCTTCATGCGATCCAGCGCCATCGCAATTGCTGCCCAGCTTGCACTGTTGAAGGCATTCTTAACATCAATTGTGATGACGGCACAGTAGCGAGTGTGTGTGATTGTCTATTTGAGCATCGTGTGTCACGGTTAGTTTTACTCCTCCCTATGTATGTGTGTGTGTGTGTGTGTGTGTGTGTGTGTGTGTGTGTGTGTGTGTGTGTGTGTGTGTGTGTGTGTGTGTGTGTGTGTGTGTGTGTTTGTTGTGTGTGTGTGTGTGTGTGTGTGTGTGTGTGTGTGTGTGTGTGTGTGTGTGTGTGTGTGTGTGTGTGTGTGTGTGTGTGTGTGTGTGTGTGTGTGTGTGTGTGTGTGTGTGTGTGTGTGTTTGTTGTGTGTGTGTGTGTGTGTGCGTGTGTGCGTGTGTGTGTGTGTGTGTGTGTGTGTGTGTGTGTGTGTGTGTGTGTGTGTGTGTGTGTGTGTGTGTGTGTGTGTGTGTGTGTGTGTGTGTGTGTGTGTGTGTGTGTGTGTGTGTGTGTGTGTGTGTGTGTGTGTGTGTCTGTGTGTGTGTGTGTGTGTGTGTGTGTGTGTGTGTGTGTGTGTGTGTGTGTGTGTGTGTGTGTGTGTGTGTGTGTGTGTGTGTGTGTGTGTGTGTGTGTGTGTGTGTGTTTGTGTGTGTGTGTGTCTGTGTGTGTGTCTGTGTGTGTGCGTGTGTGTGTGTGTGTGTGTGTGTGTGTGTGTGTGTGTGTGTGTGTGTGTGTGTGTGTGTGTGTGTGTGTGTGTGTGTGTGTGTGTGTGTGTGTGTGTGTGTGTGTGTGTGTGTGTGTGTGTGTGTGTGTGTGTGTGTGTGTGTGTGTGTGTGTGTGTGTGTGTGTGTGTGTGTGTGTGTGTGTGTGTGTGTGTGTGTGTGTGTGTGTGTGTGTGTGTGTGTGTGTGTGTGTGTGTGTGTGTGTGTGTGTGTGTGTGTGTGTGTGTGTGTGTGTGTGTGTGTGTGTGTGTGTGTGTGTGTGTGTGATTGTCTATTTGAGCATCGTGTGTCACGGTTAGTTTTACTCCTCCCTATACGCACCGTTGTCCTCGGCTCTACCATGGCGGTACAGCAGGATGTCTCTAATACGGATCGGGAAAATGATTCTTCCAGGGAGGTAAAACGAAAGCCTGGGCGCCCTAAGGCTGCGCTAGCGGCAAAAAAAATAGCGATCGACGAAAGGCCTTCGACATCAAAGAACGCATGTAGTAGTGCCACTTTGGCAAAGAATACCCAGGTGGCAAAAAGAACCCCGCTGGCAAAGAGTGCCCCGCTGGTAGCATCCAACGAGCCGCTATCGGAACACCGAGCGCGTGCTTACCCGCCGTCGTGGGAGGGTAAGCCGGTTGTCTATTTTATGCCACGAACAAAACAGCTCGATGTGAGGACGATCGCGGCATCGCTGTTTAAGAAGTACCCGAGCGTTGCCGATGTGTTTCGGATGCGTCCAAATAAGATCAGGGTTACCGCAAAGGACCGGGCTCAAGCCAACGTCATTGCGGCTGATCCAGTGTTTACGGAGCACTACCGGGTTTATATCCCCGGTAGTCTGGTTGAGCTGTCCGGCGTGATCCATGACTTCGAATATCCTGAAGAGGATATTGTTAAATACGGCGTGGGCGCTTTTCAAGCCCCAGGTACGCCTAAAGTAAAAGTGCTCGAGGCAAAAAAGCTTTTTAAGCTTGACGCCTCAACGAAGGAGGGGAAAAAATATGTTCCGACCTCCTCAATCAGGATCACGTTTGAGGGTACGGTTCTTCCGCAGGCCCTCATTATTGAAGGTCTCCGGATACCGATCGACCGGCCATACGTGCCAAGGGTGGCCACCTGTTCGAAGTGCAGTCGGATCGGACATGCCGATCCGTTTTGTACCCGCAAAATATGCTGCGGAAAATACAGAGGGGCGCATGCCACCGAGGAGTGCAAATCCCCTTCTCAAAAATGCTCGCACAGTCGGAAGGACTGGCATGAGGTAGCCTTGTGCCCGGTGTACCGAAAATTGCAAAGGGAACAGACAAAAACGGTAGCTGAGGGGCACGCGGCTCTTATAGCGACGCCCTTAAAGATGCGAACGCGTCGAACCCTTTTGCAGTTTTGGATACAGCTGCAAATGGCGAGTCCAACCCAACTGCAACCGAACTGATGCCTCTGAGATCAGCTAAGACCACGAGAGTATTTTATAATAAGATACAACTTAAGGCGCTAAAAAAAAGGTAAGATGCTTGTTCGCCCTCTGTGAAACTTGGCTATCGGGAGACATTTATCTTACCTTCCCCGGATATAATATAATCCGTGAAGATCGCATTACAAGGGGTGGAGGGGTACTGATTGGTGTTCGAAAGAGTCACACTTTCACCAGAATACCCACCCCTAGACAAGATATTATTGAAACTGTCGCAGTCAAGGCAAAACTTGGCGATCTTCACGTGACAATTACCTCAATTTATATCCCCCCGATAGCCAGCAATGAAAAGGAAAAAATTGAAAAGTTCAAAAAGGATCTTGGAAATTTAACAGTGGTCTTGCCTGTACCGCTTTTGATCCTGGGAGATTTTAACTCTCACGGAGTCGACTGGGGCTGCGATAAGGATGACATTCGCGCTCCTATTATCCGAGACATCTGCGACAGATTTGGGTTTTCAATTCTCAACTCAGGAGAGGCAACTAGGATGCAGACACCGAAGAGTAGAGCGAGTGCACTGGACCTGTCTCTATGTCCATCAGCAATGGCCCTGGATTTTAGTTGGAAGGTGATCCAGGACCCTATCGGCAGTGATCACTTGCCGATAGAAATTTCCTACATCAAGGGAGGATGTCCAGGAGGTGGAATCCCCGTTAAATGTGACTTAACGAGGAATATCGACTGGACGAGATACGGTGAATTAGTAGCCGCTTCGCTTTCTCTTGACTTGGACGATTTGTCTCCAGTTCAGGAGTATGAAAAACTTGTTTCAATTATAAACAAGTGCGCTCTTGAGGCCCAAACAAGGCGCTCCCACCAAGCAAGGACATTCAAAAAACCCCCCACTCCTTGGTGGGACCAGGATTGCCAAGCGGCTTTTAACAAGAAGCAGGAGGCGTTTAAAGCATTCCGAAACACGGGCTCAATGTCTTTATATGAAAAATATAAAGGACTGGAGAGATCGTGCAAAAACCTGTTGAAGGCGAAGAAAAAGGGCTATTGGCGTAGATACGTCAATAACCTAGACCCTACCGCTTCACTTAATTCGCTTTGGAGAATGGCTAGAAGGATGCGAAACAGCAATAACACCAACGAGAGCGAAAGCTTTTCTGGCGAGTGGTTGAATGAATTTGCCCACAAGCTTTGCCCCGATTTCGTTCCTGCGCAAAACTTTGCACAAAACGATGTAAGGACGATCGCGGCATCGTTATTCAAAAAGTTCTGAGATTTCTAAGAATTCTGAGATTTTATGAAAATTCTTAGATTTCTGAGATTTCTGAGATTGCTGAGATTTCTGAGATTTCTAAGAATTATGAGATTTAAGAAAATTCTGAGATATCTGAGAATTCTGAAATTTTTGAAATTTCTGAGATTTTTGAGTTTCCTGAGATTTTCAAAAATAAATAGATTTCTGAGATTTTTAAAAATTCTGATATTTCTGAAAATTGTGCTATCCTTGAAATTTCGGAGATTTCTGAGATTTCTGAGATTTCTAAGGTTTCTGAGATTTTTGAAATTTCTAAGATTTCTGAAATTGCAGAAATTGCTTTAATTTTAATGAAATTTCTAAGAATTCTGAGTTTTCTAAAATATCTGAGGTTTCTGATATTTCTTAGATTTTTGATATTTCTGATATTTCTCAGAATTCTTAAATTTCTGAGCATTCTGAGTTTTTCGAAAGTCCTTAGATTTAAGAGATATCTTAGATTTCTGAGATTTCTGAAAATTCTGAGATTTTTAAATTTCTGATAATTCAGAGTTTTCTAAGATTTCTGAGACTTCTGAGATTTCAGAGATTGCTAAGAATTCTGAGATTTTTGTTAATTCTGATATTTCTGAGAATTCTGACGTTTCTGAGATGTTTGATATTTCTGCGATTTCTGAGATTTCTGAGATTTCTGACATTTTTGCAATTTCTGAGATTTCTGAGATATCTATAAATTCTGAGAATTTTTAAAATTCTGAGAATTTTGAAAATTCTGAAATTAACTGAGAATTCTCAGATTTTTAAAAATTCTGAGATTTTTGAAATTTTCTAGATATCTTAAATTTCTGAGATTACTTAAATATCTGAGATTTCTGAGATTTTTGAATTTTCTGAGATTTCTGAAATTTCAAAAATTCTTTAAAATTCTAAGATATCTGAGAATTCTGCAATTTCTGAAATTTCTGACATTTCTGAAGTTTCTGAGATTTCTGCGATTTGTTAGATATCTGAGATTTCTGATATATTTAAAAATTCTGAGATTTTTTATTATTCTGAGATTTCTGCGAATTCTGAGGTTTTAGAAATTTCTGAGATGCCTGAAATTTCCGATAATTCTGATATTTCTAAGAATTCCGAGATTTTTGAAATTTTATAGATTTCTTAGATTGCTGAAATTACTGAAATGCCTGAAATGAAAGAATTCTGAGATTTCAGAGATTTCTGAGATTTGTGATATTTCTGATATTTCTGTGATTTTTGACATTTCTGAGCATTCTGAGTTTCTCGAAATTCTTAGATTTATGAGATTTCTTAGATCTCTGAAATTTCTGAAAATTCTGAAATTTTAAAATTTCTGAGCATTTGGACAGATTTTTGATAGTTCTGAGACTTCTGAAATTTCGGATATTTTGGAAAATTCTGAGATTTCTGAGATTTTTTAGATTTCTGAATTTTTTGGGTTTCCTAAGATTTCTTAGAATTCTAACATTTCTGAAATTCAGAGATTACTCAGATTTCTGAGAATCCTGAGTGTTCACGCATAACGGTGAGACAGGAACTTGACGAAGAGCAATTCGTCAAGTGAGTAGTGAGTTCACTGAAGTGAGTAGTGAATGAGTGTCATTGGCATGAGTGACACTCAAAAAATTATAAATAGGGAAAATTTTGATAACAAATCTCTCTTACATTTTGGAACCTCGTAACCTACAATCCTGTTTGGTAATTATAAGTGCAACAAAAAATCGATCCGAAATTTCGCGAAGTTGTTCATGGTGCCGTGACCAGGATAGTTCGAATTTATGGTTTTAATTCGCGAGTTTCGATTGTTTCGCTGTTTTTGTTGCCTGTGAACCCGTTTACCGCCAGTGTCACTTCGTTTTTTGTGCATTGCTTCGCGAAACACACAGCTGCTATTTTACCGCATCACGTAGATACACTGTTGATCGCACTCAATCACAATGCCCGCGCAACCAGTAGTTTTGGCGTCCCGGCGGACAGTTCTGTTGTCGTCCCTTCCGGAATACGAGCGATTCGTGGAGAATTTCGTTCCGGAGCGAGACCAGATGGAGGTGGAAACGCGCGTTCGAAGTTTCGACAGCTTTAGTCAAGAGTTGGAAAAGGAGCAACAAATGTTGGAAGATTGTGCTTCCACAGAGGAGGAAGTGGAATACAATGCTGCACTGAGGGAATCCTTCGAAGATCGATTGATTCGCGTAGAAGCTCAGCTGCTAGCAAAACAACGTTTATGCCAAGGGCTGAGGGCGCAAACCAACACCGGCACTCATGCGCTTCCATTAGTGTTTACAAGTAGTATGACGTCACAAGTTCACGACCTAACTCAGCCAAGGATATTGACCTCTGCGCGTCAGGCTAGTTACGCGTCTACCTTGAACAAAGCACAAAATTGCGAGGCAGGATTTTTAAAACCCGAAAAACTGTCCTGTACACACAACACTAGTTCCACTGCAACGAAGCCAGCTGTGAACTACACACACATTACTAGTTCCACTGCACCGATGCCAGCTGAGAACTCCACTTACGATACCACTAACGATCACGACACGGCCACGCACACTACACTTTACACCGTTGCAGCAGCTTTAGGGCAAGCACAAGCAGAAGTCTTGCACCAAACTGCCTCTGTGAAGATTAACGATTTCGGAATAGCTCATCCTGCGCGAGCGCTGTTGGACAGCGCATCGCAATCGAAACATATGAGCGAGTGTATCGCTCGCGCATTCATTGGCAACAAATTGATGGAGAATCTTCGGATGCATGACATTTTCACCATTGTTTGGGAGAATGTAGATCAACATCATCCGCTGCCTGATCTGCTCGACATGAAGAAAACCCCTGCCTGCTGGAATGGAAAACTGGAAACTGATGTGCTGCCACGTACTCTTTCCAAATGCTCTCCTATGATCAATTTAGACGATCCTGTGACCGAGCTTATCTACAACAGCCGAAGAACTGTTACAATCTACTTTGACTTCATCAGTAAACAGGATCCCGATGGCTTGGTAGTTGATCGATGCTGGCAATATTGGACATCCGGGTGTCGTCTACAAGAAAAGGACAAGGATAAAAGCGCTGCTCTTATTTTGCATACTACCTTGAAGACTGGTTCATGCTCGAGCACAAGACTTTCAGCTCACGCGCGTTGCACAGCGGAATACTTTAGAAATTTTTTCAATCACAGTAATTTGCTAATAATTTTTCGACAACTACCCAACCAAAACGAACGGGGCAAAACAGCGTGTGTCTTGCTCTAAATCGTCTAGCTCACTTGTTTACACTTATGTACGAGTATTCTGTGACGTCATGAGGTTTTGGATTTGCCGTAACCGTACGATTCTGTGTTTCGTTCACACTCGTATAACTGTTTCATTCGCACTTACAGACGAGATAGGCCGAGCAATGTTTGTTTGCCAACTATATCGATGTTGTGTCTAGATCGTATCGATGCATTGGTTTTACATTTCGCTCAAACTCGTATGTCATTCCTCTCGCACTCACGGACAGTATAGACAGAGTAAATTTTTGTTCTGAAAGGTATCGATACATGTGTGTGTACGCCGGGTGTTTTCCCTTGCTTGCACTGCTATACCTCACACACAAACGCATACATACACGCCTCGTACCTTTAAACGCGTAACCGTCTGAAATCACGCCAGACGGCGGAGGAGGTGAAAGCGAAAAAAATATTCTGGTGCCATGAAGTTTGTAACTCTTTGATATTAGAAGAAACATATATTTTTTAAATACAGGAAAAATCATTATCTCACAAAGTATTTAGTTGTTCAGTTCAGTTTTAATAGGTGTTTATTTCTTGGGTGTTGGTCCAGCTGAGAGATCTTTGTAAAATAGTGTTATTTGAAAGTGTTGTTACCGTTTTTGTAATGGCTGACTTAAAACGTCTGCGCAAATCTGGCATGTTTTATCGCCAAGCTGCAAAGTATATGGCGCTGGAACCTACGGGAAAGGATAATCAGGATGCAGGACCAAGCCAACCATGTTAGTTGACTTTATTACACAAGTTTAACGAATATAAAGTTCGATTACATCGTAGTGTTAATGTTATATTATTATTTACAACATACCCAAAATATAGCCACGAGCAATTTAAACCATGAAATGCAGCGCACATCGCCAACCCCAGAACAAAGTCCAGTACCAAATATGAACCAGACCGAAGAAGAATATGTCGAATTGGCTGACTACATCGATTGCTGTTCTTCCTGTGAGATGAGAATGAAATCAACACTGACGATACGTTCAATCAAATTATCGATAAAATGTCAATAGTTGATGGAATTCGTTACTGCGCGCTTTCCACCAACGCGTCGCATAGCTCCATAAACATAATTTGAAAGCTTTTTAAAAAAGCCAACGTTAAAGTTCCTTTAACCGCTAAAACTTTTCTGTGGACAAATCGGAATCCTTCGACGGACTTTAGTACTAACAAAGTAGTTAATACAATTTTTCCCACGTTAACATACCTTTTGCAATTGGAACAGTATTTTCCTTTCCAGTGTCAGTAGCTAACGCACAATATTTCAATATATTTATAAAAAGCTGTTTAAACCATACAAAATGCAATTTGAATGCTACCTTTCGATCGATCCTTGACAAATTGGTTGTACTCAGATGAAAACGTCATATCATCTGTTTCTTTGTCCAGCGGCATTTTGCTTAAATAGTAAAAGATGATAATGAATAAAGGCGATGCATTACATCACGGTCCACCACGACGATTCTTAACAAAACCATGGATCATTGAAACTCAACAATGATATTCATTATAGTTTGCTAGTTTTGCATTTACCAAATACAAATACAAGAATGTACACAAAAAACACATTTTCTTTAACTTGCGATCCTATATAGCGCATGTAAAACAAAACCTACTCCGATCCACACTAGATTATCACGACTAAAAAGGACCATCGCATCACCGCCGCAGCAAATCATATGGTAAATATGCATTATACACTAATAATCACAGTTCAATTCTCACTTCTCCTGCTCACCTCTAGATATCCAGAAAAAACAGTACTGCATATTTCAATCTCTTCTCTCTACAGTTCAATTCTCACTTCTCCTGCTCACCTCTAGATATCCAGAAAAAACAGTACTGCATATTTCAATCTCTCCTCTACACACAGGCTCAAAAGCAGCTACCTTGATCCATAAGAGAAACAGAGCAAAAAGCATGGAAGAACGAACAAGCAGTGCGAAAGAGAAAAAAACAGCATACACAAATCAATTTTTTTGCACATCTTCATGACGTCAAAAATTTTTTGACGTCATAATTTGTGGTAAACAAAATTGCCCCATCCGTTTCTGACTACGGGGCAATTATCGTGACAAAAGTAGGGCCCCATTTTAGCCCCATTCTTGCAACGACTTTACCTATTTTGTTGTGCTTGGGTACACTAGCACATGTATTTGTTTACGTTTTTCGATGACGTTTTGTCATGGGGGGGAGTATGTTCACGCATAACGGTGAGACAGGAACTTGACGAAGAGCAATTCGTCAAGTGAGTAGTGAGTTCACTGAAGTGAGTAGTGAATGAGTGTCATTGGCATGGGTGACACTCAAAAAATTATAAATAGGGAAAATTTTGATAATAAATCTCTCTTGCACTTTCAACACAAAACACGACGACTACACTTGGTAACTATAACGCAGCGAATTATCATCCGAAACCTCCGCGAACCAACACTGAGATTTCTGATGTAATATGATCGCGCACACACGCACTGTCGGACTGCATCGGCTGCATGCGCGGTCACTTTCCTCGAGTAGGGAATGTCCGTTCTCCCGAAATCAAGGTGGAAACTTTCGAATCGGTATCGCCTTTGATCGTCCAGGCGATCATAGAAATCTGGAAGAGATTTCCCTTACTGGATTGTTGGAGACATCGAGGCCTTACCTTGGGTAGGGGGACTCTCGAAGCTCATGAACTAAAACGCAATTATTATGTGGATAGGTTGTTCTAGTCTTGGCGGTCCGATCGAACAACCTCGTCCAAAACTATTTCGCTTTTATTTATACCATAATTTTGTTGGGTTTTTTTGACAATTTTCTTGTTATAAAAAATAGGGTTGAAATAATTATTTGTTTTCTGTCGAAGTCCGTTCAATTTGGTAATTTGATTAAAGTCGGTTCGGCGTGGGAACCAACATGACGAGTTTGGTTCAGCGTTAGCAATAAGTTGTATTTGGAGACGTTCTTTCCTGTTTTGGGGTCTCATTGCTAGTGTGTTATTTGTTACTTGTTTGTCATGAGTTGTGAGAATTGCTATTGTGAGAAGTGCTACGTTTGCACGTAATGTGTTTGAACAGCGGTGCGTTTGATTGCTTCGCTTGCATAAAATGTGTCGCCAATAAATTCACATTGGGTATGCCTAAAGTTATCTCTTTGGTGTTTAATTGCTGACCACTGTCTGTACTCGCCAAGGTGAGTGTCTAGACGTTTTTGAATCTATATCGTATTGCATAGCGTTACGCGATAGCTGTGTGCGCTGGTCAATGTTTGGTTGTTTTGTTTTAAGCGTGCGCTTGGTCAAACTGCTAGATGTGCATTTCTTGCGCTCTTGGTTAATGCAAGTTGTTTGTTGAATTGTTGATCTTTTGTTCACCGCATGTTGTTATGTAACGCTTGTCCTATGCGAGATAATCTATGCTCTAGTGAGATGTTTAGCAGATATGCTACACTGAGAATTCTGAGATATCTGAGATTTATGAGATTTTTGGGATTTCTGAGATTTCTTAGAATTCAGATATTTCTGAGCATTCTGAGTTTTACGATATTCCTAAGATTTTTTAAAATCCTTAGATTTCTGAGATTTTTGAAAATTCTGAGAGTTTGGAAATTTCTGAGAATTTTGGAATTTCTGAGATTTCAATTTTTTGAAATATCTGACCTTTCTGAAATTTCTGAGTTTTTAGAAAATTTTTTGATTTCTGAGAATTTAGAGATTCTTTTAATTTCTGTGATTTCTGAAATTTCTGAGATTTTCAAAATTTCTGAGAATTCTGAGATTTTTTAAGTTTCTGAGATTTATGAGATTTCAAAGAATTCTGAGATTTTTGAAAATTCTTAGATTTCTGAGATTCCTGAGATTGCTGAGATTTCTGAAACATGTTTTTACTTTGAGATTTCGATGGTGTTTCCAACGCTACCGTAAAAGAGTGGCAGGCGTTGTTCAAAGTGCAGTGTTCTCCACTCCAATCTTGTTTTGACACATTGAGTTTGACAGCGTTGGCGTCGGATTCGGGGTGTTAGGGGGGCTTAGTCTTGAGAGTAGTGAAGTCGCTTTCGCTGCTGTTGACTAGAGTGAGCTTTAAATGTCATGGCTGGACTGCACTAGAGAGCACTGTACGCAGACAAATAAATGTTCGTGCTTTCTTAACAATGTTTATTTATTTGTTACAGTCGAGACCAAACATCAAATGTCAACAATAGAACAGCCACATCACCACTATAGCCGGAATTCGGATGCAACCAACCAACATCATCACAATAGTCACAGCAATAGTCCCGGAACATCAAAACTCACAACATACGCCACTACATCATCATCATCATCATCATCATCATCACCATAACCATCCACAACCGAGTATGCCCGGGATAAGGCAAAGAATAAGGAGGAAATGCCTTATCAATATGTGTAAATCTACTCAACACAAGTGGTGTTGACAATACGGCTCTGGACCGTAATAATCTAATGTAAATAAATAAATAAATAAAAATCCTGAGAATCATGAAAATTCGGAGATTTCTGAGATATCTTTAATTCTGAGAATTTTGAAATTTGTGAGATTTATGTAATTTCTGAAAATTTTGAAATTTCTGAGATTTCCAAATTTCTCAGATTTCTGAGATTTTTTAAATTTCTAACATTTCTGAAATTTCTGAGATTTTTGTAAATTCCTAGAAATCTGATAATTCTGAGATGTTTGAAATTTCTGAGATTTGAAAAATTTCTGAAAATTCTGCATTTTGTTTTAAATTCTGAGATATCGGAGATTTCTGAGATTTCCTTGATTTCTTAAATTTCTGAGATTTCTGAGATTTCTAAGATTATAGAGATTTCTAAGATATCTATAAATTCTGAGATTTTTAAGATTTCTGAGATTTTTGCAATTCCTAATATTTCTGAGATTTCTGATATTACTGAGATTTCTGAGATTTCTGGGATTGATGAGAATTTTGAGAATTTTGGAAATTTCTGAGATTTAAAAAATTTCTGAAAATTCTTAAATTTTTGAAAATTCTGAGATATAATTTCTGAAATTTTTGAGAATTCTAAGATTTCTGAAAATACTGAGATTTTTGAATTTCCTGAGATTTACGAAATTTCTGAGATTTCGGAGATTTCTGAGATTTCTGAAAGTTCTGAGATTTCTAAGAATTTTGAGATATTTGAGAATTCTGAGATTTCTAAGAATTTTGAGATTTTTGAAAATTCTGAGAGTTCTGAGAATTCTGATATTTTTGAAAACTTTGCGAATTCTGAGATTTTTGAGATTTCTGAGATTTCTTAAAATTTTGAAAATTCTGAGAGTTCTGAGAATTCTGAGATTTCTGAGTTTTCTGAAATTTTTGAGATGTCTTAAAATTCTGAGAATTTTGAAAATTCTGAGATTTCTCAGAATTCTGAGATTTTTGAAAATTCTGACATTTCTGAGATTTCTGAGATTTCTGAGATATCTAAAAATTCTGATAATTTTGAAAATTTTGAGATTTCCGAGGATTATACGATTTTTGCAATTTATGAGATTTCTGATATTTCCTAGATCTCTGAAATTTCTAAGATTTCTTATATTTCTTAAATTTCTGAGAATCCTAAAGTTTCTGAGATTTAGAAAATTGGCGAGAATTCTGATATTTTTTATAATTCTAAGTTTTCTGAGATTTCTGAGATTTCTGAGATTTCTGCGATTTCTGCGATTTCTGAGATTTCTGAGATTTCTGATATATCTAACAATTCTGAGATTTTTGAAAATACTGAGATTTATGAGAATTCTGACATTTTTGAAATTTCTGAGATTCCTGAGATCTCTGAGATTTCTGAGATTTCTGAGATTAATGTATATTCTGAGATTTTTGAACATTTTTCGATTTCTGAGGATACTGAGATATTTGTGATTTCTGAGATTTCGGATAATTCTAAAGTTTTTAGAAATTTCTGAGAAATTTCTGAGAATTCAGATAATTCAAAGAATTCTGATATTTTTCAAAACCTGAGATATCTAAGAATTTCGAGACTTTTGAAAATTCTGAGACTTTTGAGATTTTTGAAAATTCTGAAATTTCTGTGATTTCTGAGATTTCAGATTTTTCCGAGTTTTCTGAGATTTCTTAGAATTTGAACATGTCTAAGAATTCTGAGATTTATGAAATTTCTGAGGTTTCTGTGATTTCCAAAATTTCTGAGATTTTTAAGATTCCTGAGATTTTTAAAATTCTGAAGTTTATGAAAATTCTGAGATTTCTGAGAATTCTGAGATTTTTGAAAACACTGAGATTTCTGAGATTTCTGAGATTTTCAAAAATTCTGAGATTTCCGAAAATTCTGAGATTTTTGACATTTTTTAGAATTCTGCGATTTCTAAGAATTCTGAGATTTTTTACAATTCTTAGATTGCTGAGAATCCTGAAATTTTTTAAATTTCTGAGATTTCTGAGGTATCTGAGATTTCGAAAATTTTTGAGAATCCTGAGATTTTTGAAATTTCTGAGATATATGAGATTTCTGCGATTTATAAAATTTCTGTGATATCAGAGAATTGTGAGATTTTTGAAAATTCTGAGATTTCTGAGATTTCTGAGATTTGTGAGATTTCTGATATTTCTGAGATTTCTGAGATTCTTTGTCAAACATCGTCTCAACTTAATTGTCGGGAAGTGGGAGATAATCTCGGCAGTGCAAAAATGTTGCAATAAACCACGCAACATTCTTCCAGCTGTTCTCTCTGTTAAGGAGCGGGTGGTAGATTTGCAGAGGAAACGCAAGTGTGGTAAGCTTATCTCATTCGATCTCTCGCATGATCGCGTCGATAGAAGTTTTCTCTTCAACAACATGCTTTCTCTGTCAGTCTGCCTCCAGCTTCCGTAGTGAGAGGACGTATTCCGCTCGGAAGCGTCTTTGTCTTTTTCGCATACGGCAGATAGTGGCTATTGTTCTCGAGTGCGAATGCGTAGTCAACGCGATTACCCGTAACGCACCTATCGGTGTCTCCGTCTTACTCCGATATTCGTGCGGAGAGTGTACCGTTACTTCTATCGATCGAGTGGCGATCGACGTGTGTTCTTGTGTTGTGAGTGTGTGTATCGTTGCTGCTGATCGTTGCAAGCGGTAAGCATGCGTATCGACGTAGCGTTATCGCATCGATCGGCGCTTGTAGCAGCCCTACTGTGTGTGTGTCTGTGAGTGAGTTTGTCTATTTGAGCATCGTGTGTCACGGTAAGTGTTATCCTTCCCTATACGCACCGTTGTCCCCGGCTCTACCATGGCGGTAGAGAAGGATGTCTCTGATTCGGATCGGGAGAATGATTCTTCCAGGGAGGTAAAACGAAAGCCTGGGCGCCCTAAGGCTGCGCTAGCGGCAAAAAAAATAGCGATCGACGAAAGGCCTTCGACATCAAAGAACGCATGTAGTAGTGCCACTTTGGCAAAGAATACCCAGGTGGCAAAAAATACCCCGCTGGCAAAGAGTGCCCCGCTGGTAGCATCCAACGAGCCGCTATCGGAACACCGAGCGCGTGTTTACCCGCCGTCGTGGGAGGGTAAGCCGGTTGTCTATTTTATGCCACGAACAAAACAGCTCGATGTGAGGACGATCGCGGCATCGCTGTTTAAGAAGTACCCGAGCGTTGCCGATGTGATTCGGATGCGTCCAAATAAGATCAGGGTTACCGCAAAGGACCGGGCTCAAGCCAACGTCATTGCGGCTGATCCAGAGTTTACGGAGCACTACCGGGTTTATATCCCCGGTAGTCTGGTTGAAGTGTCCGGCGTCATCCAGGACTTCGAATATCCTGAAGAGGATATTGTTAAATATGGCGTGGGCGCTTTTCAAGCCCCAGGTACGCCGCCTCAGCGAAGCTCAATAATGAGTGGAAAAAATATGTCCCGACCTCCTCAATCAGGATCACGTTTGAGGGTACGGTTCTTCCGCAGGCCCTCATTATTGAAGGTCTCCGGATACCGATCAACCGGCCATACGTGCCAAGGGTGGCCACCTGTTCGAAGTGAAGTCGGATCGGACATGCCGATCCGTTTTGCACTCGCAAAATATGCTGCGGAAAATGCAGAGGGGCGCATGCCACCGAGGAGTGCAAAGCCCCTTCTCAAAAATGCTCGCATTATCGGGAGGACTGGCATGAGGTAGCCTTGTGCCCGGTGTACCGAAAATTGCAAAAGGAACAGACAAAAACGGTAGCTGAGAGGGCACGCGGCTCTTATAGCGACGCCCTTAAAGGTGCGAACGCGTCGAACCCTTTTGCAGTTTTGGATACAGCTGCAAATGGCGAGTGCAACCCAACTGCACCCGAACAGGTGCCATTGAGATCAGCTAAGACCAGAGTCTCATACAAAAAGATACAACGGAAGGTCCTAAATTAAAAAGTAAACCTTTGGCACAACAGCGTCTTGCTAAAGCAACATCCTCAGTCCCAACTCGAGACGCTGATCCTTCTGCTCCCGCTCCTCAATCTGCCAGGAAGGAGCCCAAGAAGAAGCGATCCCCCCGGACCGAAGCCCCTCTGGAAAGCTTGGCTTTTCCAATCGGGGGTTGTCCGAAAACCCCTACTCCGTCCCTTTCCGAGATCCTAGAGTCCCTTCTCATGACCCTGAGCCTCCCGCAGCACCTGCACATGATCGCTACTTGGGCCCTTCCTTTCCTGAAGGGGATGATCAAACAGTGGCTGGCCCAATGGCCATGCTTAAGCATGATGGTCCGATTAGACGATTGATTCCTCCAAGGGCTACCATCTTACAGTGGAACTGTAGGAGTTGGCTTGGCAAGCTAGACTCCTTTAAAGCATTAGTGGGCGAGCACAACTGCGATGTGTTCGCCCTCTGTGAAACTTGGCTATCGGGAGACATTAATCTTACCTTCCCCGGATATAATATAATCCGTGAAGATCGCATTACAAGGGGTGGAGGGGTACTAATTGGTGTTCGAAAGAGTCACGCTTTCACCAGAATACCTACCCCTAGGCAAGAAATTATCGAAACTGTCGCAGTAAAGGCAAAACTTGGCGATCTTCACGTGACAATTACCTCAATTTATATCCCCCCGATAGCCAGCAATGCAAAGGAAAAAATTGAAAAGTTCAAAGAGGATCTTGGAAATTTAGCAGTGGTCTTGCCTGGACCGCTTTTGATCCTGGGAGATTTTAACTCTCACGGAGTCGACTGGGGCTGCGATAAGGATGACATTCGCGCTCCTATTATCCGAGACATCTGCGACAGATTTGGGTTTTCAATTCTCAACTCAGGAGAGGCAACTAGGATGCACACACCGAAGAGTAGGGCGAGTGCACTGGACCTGTCTCTATGTCCATCAGCGATGGCCCTGGATTTTAGTTGGAAGGTGATCCAGGACCCTATCGGCAGTGATCACTTGCCGATAGAAATTTCCTACATCAAGGGAGGATGTCCAGTAGGTGGAATCCCCGTTAAATGTGACTTAAAGAGGAACATCGACTGGACGAGATACGGTGAATTAGTAGCCGCTTCGCTTTCTCTTGACTTGGAAGATTTGTCTCCAGTTCAGGAGTACGAAAAACTTGTTTCACTTAAAAACAAGTGCGCTCTTGAGGCCCAAACAAGGCGCTCCCACCAACCAAGGACATTCAAAAAACCCCCCACTCCTTGGTGGGACCAGGATTGCCAAGCGGCTTTTAACAAGAAGCGGGAGGCATTTAAAGCATTCCGGGACACGGGCACAAGGTCTTTGTATGAAAAATATAAAGGACTGGAGAGATCGTGTAAAAACCTGTTGAAGTCGAAGAAAAAGGGTTATTGGCGTAGATACGTCAATAACCTAGACCCTTCCGCATCACTTAATTCGCTCTGGAGGATGGCTAGAAGGATGCGAAACAGCAACAACATCAACGAGAGCGAAAGCTTTTCTGGCGAGTGGCTAAATGAATTTGCCCACAAGCTTTGCCCTGATTTCGTTCCTGCGCAGAACTTTCATCAAAATGCGCCTGGCAGTGACCCTATCATGGACTCACCGTTCACTATGGTTGAGCTATCGCTTGCTCTCTTTTCAAGCAAAAATTCTTCCCCAGGCCTGGATCAGATCAACAGCAAGCTGCTGCAAAATCTTCCCGACATGGGCAAGAAACGTCTGTTAAGAATCTTCAACGATATGTTGGAGTTCAACAGCGTCCCGCAAGAATGGAGGGAAGTGAAAGTTGTCACTATTTTGAAGCCTAGCAAACCGTCATCAAGACACGATTCATATCGGCCAATATCATTACTTTCGTGTCTGAGAAAACTCCTTGAAAGGATGATTCTTTTACGGTTAGAAGAATGGTTGGAAACCAACAACCTTCTCTCAAGTACTCAGTTTGGTTTTCGTAAAGCCAGGGGTACTAATGACTGTTTAGCGCTTTTGGTGACTGAAATAGAGCTTGCCCGTGCACGCAAGCAGAACATGGGGTCTATCTTCCTTGACATACAGGGGGCATTTGACTCAGTTTCTCCATACAAACTGAGTCAAAAGTTAGAAAATGCGGGCCTGGGACCAAAGTTGAATAACTTGTTATTCAACCTTTTGTCGGAAAAAGCTATGAATTTCAACAATGGTCACGTGCAGTTAAAACGGACCAGTTTCCATGGACTGGCACAAGGGTCCTGCTTGAGCCCCCTGTTGTATAACTTTTATGTTAGTGAGATAGACTCTTGTCTAGCGCCAAACTGCAGTCTTAGACAATTGGCAGACGACGGCGTTATATCTATTGCAAGCAGAGACGCCGACGAAATACAACTGGCTTTACAAACCACTCTGGACAATCTTTCCGAGTGGTCTGAAAACCTTGGTATCAAGTTCTCTGCAACGAAAACTGAGATGGTAGTCTTTTCTCCTTTTAGCGACACGGGAAAAAACAGGGAGAAAAGGCTATATGATCCGAAAACTGATGTCTTTCTGTATGGTGAAAAGATATCAACATCCGACAATTTTCGATACCTTGGTGTATGGTTTAATTCAAGGCTAAACTGGAGTACACACTTCACCCGTCTGGTGCAAAAATGCAGTAAGAGAATCAACTTTCTAAGGACAGTCACAGGATTCTGGTGGGGCGCACATCCATCAGACGTCCTGAGACTGTATAAGACAACGGTACTATCCGTATTGGAATATGGAAGCATATGCTTCCATTGGGCATCCAATACGTTGATGCTCAAGCTTGAAAGGCTACAGTACCGCTGTCTTAGACTCGCACTAGGAAGCATGAAATCCACACACAACATGTCCCTAGAAGTGATGACCGGAGTGATGCCGCTCAAACTACGTTTTGAAATGCTGTCGCTTCGCCTTCTAGTCCGTTGTTCAGTATCAAATCCCTTGATAATAGAAAATTTTGAAGCGCTTCTAGAGACAGGTTCTAAGAGCAAAAACCTCAAGATTTATGAAGATTTTGCTGCCCTACAAGTGCATCTTAGCGCTCCACAGGCATTAAATCGTGCTGCCCTTCCTGAGAACTACAGTTCCATTTTAGTAACAGATTCCTCATTGCACGAGGAAATTAAGACCATACCTAATGATCTTCGCCCGAGGGTAGTTCCGGGTATTTTCATGGATAAATATGGTCATTTAGACCAAAAAAGCCAGTACTACACTGATGGATCATCCTCTGAGGAGGGCACTGGCTTCGGTGTTTTTAGCGAGTCCACCGAAGCTCTTTTCAAATTGAGGCAGCCATGTAGTGTTTACACCGCAGAGCTAGCCGCAATATTTTACGCACTATCGATGATAGCAGCGAGACCTTCGGACCAGTACTTCATCTTCACTGATAGCCTTAGTGCTATTGAAGCTCTGAGATCTCCGAAGGCTGTTAAGAGTCAGGACTTCCTCACCATAAAAATCATTGAACTGCTTGGCTCAATGTTCGATAAGGCGTATAGGATCTCGCTAATCTGGGTCCCTTCTCATTGTGGAATTCCCGGCAATGAGAAGGTAGACTCACTGGCCAAAACAGGCGTCAAAGAAGGCGCTTTTTACGACCGACCGATCTCGGCCCAGGAGTTCCTTCGTTTTCCACAGCAACTTTTCCTGTCTCGCTGGCAGAGCATGTGGGAGGCGGATGAACTCGGGCGTTTTCTTTTCTCGATCTCTCCGCAAGTGTCCCTGCGGCCTTGGTTCGATGGGCTCTCTGTAGACCGGGCGTTCATACGGATGATGTCTCGACTGATGTCGAATCATTTTGCGTTGAATGCTCATCTACAGCGTATAACTCTGGCTCAGACAAAAGTGTGTGGCTGCGGTGACGGATTCCACGATGTGGATCACCTTCTGTGGTCCTGCGTGGAATTTGAAACCGCAAGACCCTCCTTGTTGAGCGCAGTCGAGAATATCGGCAGACGACCGGGTACAGAAATTAGAGAAGTGTTGGCTACCAGTGACCTCCCCTACATGAGGATCATTTACCGATTCGCCAGAGACAACGGTCTTGTCCTATGATTCCACATCCCTAGTATCCTTCCAATCCTTATTCGTATTTCCCCATTCCTTTTTTGTTAAATGTTGTGTTGTCTATGTCTTAAGTGTATTTCTTGTAGTGCCACGGGTGATCCGATGACTGGGCAAGAGCACTCGAGAGGGGTTCCAACACTGCCGTAAAAGGGAGGCAGGCGTTGTTCAAAGTGCAGTGTTCTCCACTCCAATCCAGTTTTGACACATTGAGTTTGACAGTGGTGGCGTCGGGTTCGGGGTGGTTGGCGGGTTCAGTCTCGTGAGTAGTGAAGTCGCTTTCGCTGCTGCGGGATAGAGCTTGTCGATCATCCTTTGATTGGACGTTGACTGGGTTGAGCTTGGAATGTCATTGCTGGAGGGCACTGGAGAACACTGTACGCAGACAAATAAATGTTCGTGCTGTCTTAACGATGTCTATTTGTTCGTTACAGTCCAGACCATATCGTAAAGATCAACAATAGAACGGCCACAACACCACCGGGATTCGGATATAATGAACCTCCATCATCACATAGACACAACAATAGTCCTGGACCATCAAAACGCACAACATCCACTAATAGATCATCATCATCATCATTATCATCGTCATCATCATCGTCATCATCATCATCATCATCACCACAACCACCCACAACCGAGTATGCCCGGGATAAGGCAAAAGAATAAGGAGGAAATGCCTTATCAATATAATTGTTTTTTTTTTTCAACACAAGCGGTGTGAACAATACGGCACTGGACCGTCATAATTAATTATAAATAAAAAAATAAATAACATGCTTTCGCTGGGGTTCAATCCTAAGTTAGTGGGACTTCTGCGGAGGATTGGTGAGCAGTCAACGTCCCGCATCCTTATCAATGGTACCCTCTCCTCTCCCTTGCCCATACGACGCTCTCTACGTCAAGGTGATCCGCTTTCCATGCACCTATGTATCCTATACATACAGCCCCTCATCACGAGATTAGAAGGTATATGTTGCGGTCAAGACGAGTTGGTTAATGCATATGCTGAAGATATCTCCGTGGTGACTACCTCTCCCGAAAAAATCGAGCGGATCAGAGCGGCCATTGACGCTTTCGGTTTATGTTCCGGTGCCACACTCAACGTCAGAAAAACCGAAGCACTCGATGTTGGACATGTCACGGTTAACAACACCATCACTATTCCTTGGCTGAGGACTGTGGAAAGTTTGCGAATTCTTGGCATCCTCTTCACCAACAACGTTCGTGAAGCGGTGGGACACAACTGGGACATCGTGATCAACCAATTCCAGCGTTTGGTCTGGCTTCACCGCATGAGAGACTTGAACCTTATGCAGAAGAGAGCCCTATTAAATGGGTTTCTTCTGCCTAACCTATGGTAGAGATTTCCAGAATTTCTGAGAATTATAAGATTTTTGAAATTTCTGATATTTCAGAGATTTCCGATATTTCTAAGAATTCTGACATTACAAAATTTCTGAGATTTCTCATATATTTGAGATTTCTGAGGTTTTTGAGTTTTCTGAGATTTCTGAGTTTTCTGAGATATCTAAAAATTCTGAGAATTTTGAAAATTCTGAGATTTTTGAAATTTCTGAGATTTCTTAAATTTTTGAGATTTCTGAGAATTATTAAATTTCTGACATTTCTGAAATTTCTGAGATTTTTGTAAATTCCTAGATTTCTGAAAATTCTTAGAGTTCTGAGATTTCAAAAATTTCTGAAAATTCTGAGATTTTCGAACATTCTGTGATATCTGATATTTCTGAGATTTCTTAAATTTCTGAAATTTCTGAGATTTCTGAGTTTTCTGACATTTCTTAGATTTCTGAAAATTCTGAGATTTCTGAGATTTCTGAAATTTCTGAGATTTTTGAGAATTATGAAAATTCTGAGTTTTTTTAAAATTTTGAGATTTCTGAGAATTCTGAGATTTTAGAAATTTCTGAGATTTCTGAGATTTCTGAGAATGCGAAAATTTCTAAGCATTCTGATATTTTTGAAATTCCTTAGATTTCTGAGAATTCTGAGATTTTTGAGATTTCTGGGGTTTCTGAGATTTATAAAAATTGTGAGATTTCTGAGATTTCTTAAATTTCTGAGATTTTCGAAAATTCTGAGATTTACTGAAAATTTTGAGATTTTTGAAATTTCTGTGATCTCTAAGATTTCTGAGAGTTTAAAAAATTCTGAGATTTCTGAGAATTCTGAGATTTTTGGATTTCTGAGATTTCTGATGTTTCTTATTTTTCTGACATATCTGAGATTTCTGAGATTTTTGAGATTTCTGAGGTTTGTTAAATTTCTGAGCTTTCCAAAATTTCTTAGAATTCTGAGATTTCTGAAATTTTTGGAATTTCTGAGGTTTCTGAGAACTCTGAGAATTCTGAAATTTTTGAGATTTTTAAGATATTTTAAAAATCTAGGAATTTTGAAAATTCTGTGATTTCTGAGAATTTTGAGATTTTTGAAATTTCTGAGATTTCTTAAATTTATGAGATTTCTGGAATTTTAAAATATTTGAGATTTGTGAAATTTCTGAAATTTCTAAGCTTTCTAAGATTCCTGAGATTTCTGAGATTTCTTACATTTCTGTAATGTCTGAGATATCTGAAATTTCTGATATATCTCAAAATTCTGAGATTTTTGAGAATTCTTAGATTTATGAGAATGCTGAGATTTATGAAATTCCTGAGGTTTTAGAAATTTCTGAGATTTCTGGAGTTTTTGAAAATTTTGAGATATCTAAGATATCTTATATTCCTGACATCTCTGGGATTTCTAAAATTTGTGACATTTCTTAGAATTATGAGATTTAAGAAAATTCTGAGATATCTGAGAATTCTTAATTTTTTGAAATTTCTGAGATTTTTTAGTTTCTTGAGATTTTCAAAACTAAAGAGATTTCTGAGATTTTTAAAAATTCTGAAATTTCTGAAAATTGTGGAATCCTTGAAATTTCTGAGAATTCTGAGATTTCTGAGATTTTTAAGGTTTCTGAGATTTTTGAAATTTCTAAGATTTCTGAAATTGCAGAAATAACTTTAATTTTACTGAAATTTCTAAGAATTCTGAGTTTTCTAAAATATCTGAGATTTCTGAAATTTCTGATATTGCTGATATTTCTTAGAATTTTGATATTTCTGATATATCTCAGAATTCTGAAATTTCTGAGCATTCTGAGTTTTTCGAAAGTCCTTAGATTTAAGAGCTATCTTAGATTTCTGAGATTTCTGAAAATTCTGAGATTTTTAAATTTCTGATAATTCTGAGTTTTCTAAGATTTCTGAGATTTCTGAGATTTCAGAGATTGCTAAGAATTCTGAGATTTTTGTAAATTCTGCTATTTCTGAGAATTCTGACGTTTCTGAACTACTGAGATGTATGATATTTCTGAGATTTCTGAGATTTCTGAGATTTCTGACATTTTTGCAATTTCTGAGATTTCTAAGATTTCTATCTATAAATTCTGAGAATTTTGAAAATTCTGAAATTTACTGAGAATTCTCAGATTTTTAAAAATTCTGAGATTTTTGAAATTTCCTAGATATCTTAAATTTCTGAGATTACTTAAATATCTGAGATTTCTGAGATTTTTGAAATTTCTGAGATTTCTGAAATTTCAAAGATTCTTTAAAATTCTAAGATATCTGAGAATTCTGCCATTTCTGAAATTTCGGACATTTCTGAAGTTTCTGAGATTTCTGCGATTTGTTAGATATCTGAGATTTCTGATACATTTAAAAATTCTGAGATCATTGAAAATTCCGAGATTTCTGCGAATTCTGAGGTCTTAGAAATTTCTGAGATGCCTGAAATTTCCGATAATTCTGATATTTCTAAGAGTTCCGAGATTTTTCAAATTTTATAGATTTCTTAGATTGCTGAAATTACTGAAATGCCTGAAATGAAAGAATTCTGAGATTTCAGAGATTTCTGAGATTTGTGATATTTCTGATATTTCTGTGATTTTTGAATTTTCTGTGATTTTTGACATTTCTGTTAGTTCTTAGAATTCTGACATTTCTGAGCATTCTGAGTTTTTCGAAATTCTAAGATTTATGAGATTTCTTAGATCTCTGAAATTTCTGAAAATTCTGAAATTTTAAAATTTCTGAGCATTTTGACAGATTTTTGATAGTTCTGAGACTTCTGAAATTTCGGATATTTTGGAAAATTCTGAGATTTCTGAGATTTTTTTGATTTCTAATTTTTTGCGTTTCCGAGATTTCTTAGAATTCTGACATTTCTGAATTTCAGAGATTACTCAGATTTCTCAGAAACCTGAGATTTCTGAGAATTCTGAGATATCTGAGATTTATGAGATTTTTGGGATTTCTGAGATTTCTTATAATTCTGATATTTCTGAGCATTCTGAGTTTTACGATATTCCTAAGATTTTTAAAATCCTTAGATTTCTAAGATTTTTGAAAATACTGAGAGTTTGGAAATTTCTGAGATTTCAATTTTTTGAAATATCTGACTTTTCTGAAATTTCTGAGTTTTTAGAAAATTTTTTGATTTCTGAGAATTTAGAGATTCTTTAAATTTCTGTGATTTCTGAAGTTTCTGAGATTTTCAAAATTTCTGAGAATTCTGAGATTTTTTAAGTTTCTGAGATTTATGAGATTTCAAAGAATTCTGAGATTTTTGAAAATTCTTAGATTTCTGAGATTCCTTAGATTGCTGAGATTTCTGAAACATGTTTTTACTTTGAGATTTCGATGGTGTTTCCAACGCTGCCGTAAAAGAGTGGCAGGCGTTGTTCAAAGTGCAGTTTTCTCCACTCCAATCTTGTTTTGACACATTGAGTTTGACAGCGTTGGTGTCGGATTCGGGGTGTTAGGTGGGCTTAGTCTTGAGAGTAGTGAAGTCGCTTTCGCTGCTGTTGACTAGAGTGAGCTTTAAATGTCATGGCTGGACTGCACTGGAGAGCACTGTACGCAGACAAATAAATGTTCGTGCTTTCTTAACAATGTTTATTTATTTGTTACAGTCGAGACCAAACATCAAATGTCAACAATAGAACAGCCACATCACCACTATAGCCGGAATTCGGATGCAACCAACCAACATCATCACAATAGTCACAGCAATAGTCCCGGAACATCAAAACTCACAACATCCACCACTACATCATCATCATCATCATCATCATCATCATCACCATAACCATCCACAACCGAGTATGCCCGGGATAAGGCAAAGAATAAGGAGGAAATGCCTTATCAATATGTGAAAATCTACTCAACACAACGGTGTTGACAATACGGCTCTGGACCGTAATAATGTAATGTAAATAAATAAATAAATAAAAATCCTGTGAATTATGTAAATTTTGAGATTTCTGAGATATCTTTAATTCTGAGAATTTTGAAATTTCTGAGATTTATGTAAGTTCTGAAATTTTTGAAATTTCTGAGATTTCTAAAATTTCTCAGATTTCTGAGATTTTTTAAATTTCTGACATTTCTGAAATTTCTGAGATTTTTGTAAATTCCTAGAAATCTGATAATTCTGAGATGTTTGAAATTTGTGAGATTTGAAAAATTTCTGAAAATTCTGAATTTTTTTTAAATTCTGAGATATCTGAGATTTCTGAGATTTCCTTGATTTCTTAAATTTCTGAGATTTCTGAGATTTCTAAGATTATAGAGATTTCTAAGATATCTACAAATTCTGAGATTTTTTAGATTTCTGAGATTTTTGCAATTTCTAATATTTCTGAGATTTCTGATATTACTGAGATTTCTGAGATTTCTGAGATTGATGAGAATTTTGAGAATTTTGGAAATTTCTGAGATTTAAAAAATTTCTGAAAATACTTAAATTTTTGAAAATTCTGAGATATAATTTCTGAAATTTTTGAGAATTCTAAGATTTCTGAAAATGCTGAGATTATTGAATTTCCTGAGGTTAACGAAATTTCTGAGATTTCGGAGATTTCTGAGATTTCTGAAAATTCTGAGATTTCTAAGAATTTTGAGATAATTGAAAATTCTGAAATTTCTAAGAATTCTGAGATTTTTAAAAATTGTGAAATTTCTGAGATTTCTTAAATTTCTGAGATTTTTGAAAATTCGGAGATTTACTGAAAATTTTGAGATTTTTGAAATTTCTGAGATCTCTAAGACTTCTGAGAGTTTTAAAAATTCTGAGATTGCTGAGAATTCTGAGATTTTTGAACTTCTGAGTTTTCTGAGATTTTTGAACTTCTGAGATTTCTGAGATTTCTGAACATTATGAAGTTTTTGAAAATTCTTAGATTTCTGAGATTTATGAGATTTCTGTAATTTCTAAGAATTCTGGGATTTTTAAAATTTCTGAAATTTCTGAGATTTCTGAGATTTATGATATTTATGTATTACAGAGATTTTTTATATTTCTGCGATTTCTAAAATTTATGAGATTTCTGAGATTTCTGAATTTTTGAAATTTCTGAGAATTCTGAGTTTTTTGAGATTTTTGAGATTTTTGAGATTTTTGATATTTCTGATATTTCTGAGTTTTCTCAGATTTATAAGAATTCTGACATTTCGTAATATCTGAGATTTCTGAGATTTCTGATACACCTGGGATTTCTGAGATTTCTGAGATTTCTGAGATTCCTGAGATTTCTAAGAATTATGAGATTTTTAAAATTCTTAGATTTCTGAGATTTCTGAGATTTCTGATGTTTCTTATTTTTCTGAGATATCTGAGATTTCTGAAATTTTTGAGATTTCTGAGGTTTGTGAAATTTCTGAGCTTTCCAAAATTTCTTAGAATTCTGAGATTTCTGAAATTTTTGAGATTTATGAGATTACTGAGATTTTTCAAAATTGTGAGATTTCTGAGAACTCTGAGAATTCTGAGATTTTTGAGATATCTTAAAAATCTAGGAATTTTGAAAATTCTGTGATTTCTGAGAATTTTGAGATTTTTGAAATTTCTGGGATTTCTTAAATTTATGAGATTTCTGGAATTTTAAAAAATCTGAGATTTGTGAAATTTCTGAAATTTCTAAGCTTTCTAAGATTTCTGAGATTTCTGATATTTCTGAGATTTCTGAGATTTCTTACATTTCTGTAATGTCTGAGATAACTGAAATTTCTGAGATATCTCTAAATTCTGAGATTTTTGAGAATTCAAAGATTTATGAGAATGCTGAGATTTATGAAATTCCAGAGGTTTTAGAAATTTCTGAGATTTCTGAGATTTTTAAGGTTTCTGAGATTTCAGAGATTGCTAAGAATTCTGAGATTTTTGAGAATTCTGATATTTCTGAGAATTCTGACGTTTCTGAACTACTGATATGTATGATATTTCTGCGATTTCTGAGATTTCTGACATTTTTGCAATTTTTGAGATTTCTTAGAGTTCTCAGATTTTTAAAAATTCTGAGATTTTTGAAATTTCTGAAATTTCTAAGCTTTCTAAGATTTCTGAGATTTCTGATATTTCTGAGATTTCTGAGATTTCTTACATTTCTGTAATGTCTGAGATAACTGAAATTTCTGAGATATCTCAAAATTCTGAGATTTTTGAGAATTCAAAGATTTATGAGAATGCTGAGATTTATGAAATTCCAGAGGTTTTAGAAATTTCTGAGATTTCTGAGATTTTTAAGGTTTCTGAGATTTCAGAGATTGCTAAGAATTCTGAGATTTTTGAGAATTCTGATATTTCTGAGAATTCTGACGTTTCTGAACTACTGATATGTATGATATTTCTGCGATTTCTGAGATTTCTGACATTTTTGCAATTTTTGAGATTTCTTAGAGTTCTCAGATTTTTAAAAATTCTGAGATTTTTGAAATTTCCTAGATATCTTAAATTTCTGAGATTACTTAAATATCTGAGATTTCTGAGATTTTTGAAATTTCTGAGATTTCTGAAATTTCAAAGACTCTTTAAAATTCTAAGATATCTGAGACTTCTGTAATTTCTGAAATTTCTGAAGTTTCTGAGGTTTCTGCGATTTGTTAGATATCTGAGATTTCTGATATATTTAAAAATTCTGAGTTTTTTGAAAATTCTGAGATTTCTGCGATTTCTGAGGTTTAAGATATTTCTGAGATGCCTGAAATTTCCGATAATTCTGATATTTCTAAGAGTTCCGAGATTTTTGAAATTTTGGAGATTTCTTAGATTGCTGAAATTACTGAAATGTCTGAAATGAAAGAATTCTGAGATTTCAGAGATTTCTGAGATTTGTGATATTTTTGATATTTCTGTGATTTTTGATATTTCTGTGATTTTTGACATTTCTGTTAGTTCTTCGAATTCTGACATTTCTGAGCATTCTGAGTTTTTCGAAATTCCTAGATTTATGAGATTTCTTAGATTTCTGAAATTTCTGGAAATTCTGAAATTTTAAAATTTCTGAGAATTTTGACAGATTTTTGATAGTTCTGAGATTTCTGAAATTTCGGATATTTTTGAAAATTCTGAGATTTCTGAGATTTGTTAGATTTCTGATTTTTTTGCGTTTTCTGAGATTTCTTAGAATTCTGACATTTCTGAATTTCAGAGATTACTCAGATTTCTCTGATTATTTCTCAGATTTATGAGATTTTTGTGATTTCTGAGATTTTTTAGAATTCTGATATTTCTGAGCATTCTGAGTTTTACGATATTCCTAAGATTTTTTAAAATTCTTAGATTTCTGAGATTTCTGAAAATTCTGAGAGTTTGGAAATTTCTGACTTTTCTGAAATTTCTGAGATTTGCAAATTTTTTGATTTCAGAGAATTTAGAGATTTTTGAAAATTCTGAGATTTCTGAAATTTCTGAGGTTTTCAAAATTTCTGAGAATTCTGAGCTTTTTTAAGTTTCTGAGATTTATGAGATTTCAAAGAATTCTGAGATTTTTGAAAATTCTTAGATTTCTGAGATTCTTGAGATTGCTGAGATTTCTGAAACATGTTTTTACTTTGAGATTTCGATGGTGTTTCCAACGCTGCCGTAAAAGAGTGGCAGGCGTTGTTCAAAGTGCAGTGTTCTCCACTTCAATCCAGTTTTGACACATTGAGTTTGACAGCGTTGGCGTCGGATTCGGGGTGTTAGGTGGGCTTAGTCTTGAGAGAAGTGAAGTCGCTTTCGCTGCTGTTGACTAGAGTGAGCTTTAAATGTCATGGCTGGATTGCACTGGAGAGCACTGTACGCAGACAAATAAATGTTCGTGCTTTCTTAACAATGTTTATTTATTTGTTACAGTCGAGACCAAACATCAAATGTCAACAATAGAACAGCCACATCACCACTATAGCCGGAATTCGGATGCAACCAACCAACATCATCACAATAGTCACAGCAATAGTCCCGGAACATCAAAACTCACAACATACACCACTACATCATCATCATCATCATCATCATCATCATCACCATAACCATCCACAACCGAGTATGCCCGGGATAAGGCAAAGAATAAGGAGGAAATGCCTTATCAATATGTGTAAATCTACTCAACACAACGGTGTTGACGATACGGCACTGGACAGTAATAATCAAATGTAAATAAATAAATAAATAAAAATCCTGAGAATTATGAAAATTTTGAGATTTCTGAGATATCTTTAATTCTGAGAATTTTGAAATTTCTGAGATTTATGTAAGTTCTGAAATTTTTGAAATTTCTGAGATTTCTAAAATTTCTCAGATTTCTGAGATTTCTAAAATTTCTCAGATTTCTGAGATTTTTTAAATTTCTGACATTTCTGAAATTTCTGAGATTTTTGTAAATTCCTAGAAATCTGATAATTCTGAGATGTTTGAAATTTGTGAGATTTGAAAAATTTCTGAAAATTCTGATTTTTTTTTAAATTCTGAGATATCGGAGATTTCTGAGATTTCCTTGATTTCTTAAATTTCTGAGATTTCTGAGATTTCTAAGATTATAGAGATTTCTAAGATATCTACAAATTCTGAGATTTTTTAGATTTCTGAGATTTTTGCAATTTCTAATATTTCTGAGATTTCTGATATTACTGAGATTTCTGAGATTTCTGAGATTGATGAGAATTTTGAGAATTTTGGAAATTTCTGAGATTTAAAAAATTTCTGAAAATACTTAAATTTTTGAAAATTCTGAGATATAATTTCTGAAATTTTTGAGAATTCTAAGATTTCTGAAAATGCTGAGATTATTGAATTTCCTGAGGTTAACGAAATTTCTGAGATTTCGGAGATTTCTGAGATTTCTGAAAATTCTGAGATTTCTAAGAATTTTGAGATATTTGAAAATTCTGATATTTCCAAGAATTCTGAGATTTTTAAAAATTGTGAAATTTCTGAGATTTCTTAAATTTCTGAGATTTTTGAAAATTCGGAGATTTACTGAAAATTTTGAGATTTTTGAAATTTCTGAGATCTCTAAGACTTCTGAGAGTTTTAAAAATTCTGAGATTGCTGAGAATTCTGAGATTTTTGAACTTCTGAGTTTTCTGAGATTTTTGAACTTCTGAGATTTCTGAGATTTCTGAACATTATGAAGTTTTTGAAAATTCTTAGATTTCTGAGATTTATGAGACTTCTGTAATTTCTAAGAATTCTGGGATTTTTAAAATTCCTGAAATTTCTGAGATTTCTGAGATTTATGATATTTATGTATTACAGAGATTTTTTATATTTCTGCGATTTCTAAAATTTATGAGATTTCTGAGATTTCTGAATTTTTGAAATTTCTGCGAATTCTGAGTTTTTTGAGATTTTTGAGATTTTTGAGATTTTTGATATTTCTGATATTTCTGAGTTTTCTCAGATTTATAAGAATTTTGACATTTCGTAATATCTGAGATTTCTGAGATTTCTGATACACCTGGGATTTCTGAGATTTCTGAGATTTCTGAGATTCCTGAGATTTCTAAGAATTATGAGATTTTTAAAATTCTTAGATTTCTGAGATTTCTGAGATTTCTGATGTTTCTTATTTTTCTGAGATATCTGAGATTTCAGAAATTTTTGAGATTTCTGAGGTTTGTGAAATTTCTGAGCTTTCCAAAATTTCTTAGAATTCTGAGATTTCTGAAATTTTTGAGATTTATGAGATTACTGAGATTTTTCAAAATTGTGAGATTTCTGAGAACTCTGAGAATTCTGAGATTTTTGAGATATCTTAAAAATCTAGGAATTTTGAAAATTCTGTGATTTCTGAAAATTTTGAGATTTTTGAAATTTCTGGGATTTCTTAAATTTATGAGATTTCTGGAATTTTAAAAAATCTGAGATTTGTGAAATTTCTGAAATTTCTAAGCTTTCTAAGATTTCTGAGATTTCTGATATTTCTGAGATTTCTGAGATTTCTTACATTTCTGTAATGTCTGAGATAACTGAAATTTCTGAGATATCTCTAAATTCTGAGATTTTTGAGAATTCAAAGATTTATGAGAATGCTGAGATTTATGAAATTCCAGAGGTTTTAGAAATTTCTGAGATTTCTGAGATTTTTAAGGTTTCTGAGATTTCAGAGATTGCTAAGAATTCTGAGATTTTTGAGAATTCTGATATTTCTGAGAATTCTGACGTTTCTGAACTACTGATATGTATGATATTTCTGCGATTTCTGAGATTTCTGACATTTTTGCAATTTTTGAGATTTCTGAGAGTTCTCAGATTTTTAAAAATTCTGAGATTTTTGAAATTTCCTAGATATCTTAAATTTCTGAGATTACTTAAATATCTGAGATTTCTGAGATTTTTGAAATTTCTGAGATTTCTGAAATTTCAAAGACTCTTTAAAATTCTAAGATATCTGAGACTTCTGTAATTTCTGAAATTTCTGAAGTTTCTGAGGTTTCTGCGATTTGTTAGATATCTGAGATTTCTGATATATTTAAAAATTCTGAGTTTTTTGAAAATTCTGAGATTTCTGCGATTTCTGAGGTTTAAGATATTTCTGAGATGCCTGAAATTTCCGATAATTCTGATATTTCTAAGAGTTCCGAGATTTTTGAAATTTTGGAGATTTCTTAGATTGCTGAAATTACTGAAATGTCTGAAATGAAAGAATTCTGAGATTTCAGAGATTTCTGAGATTTGTGATATTTTTGATATTTCTGTGATTTTTGATATTTCTGTGATTTTTGACATTTCTGTTAGTTCTTCGAATTCTGACATTTCTGAGCATTCTGAGTTTTTCGAAATTCCTAGATTTATGAGATTTCTTAGATTTCTGAAATTTATGGAAATTCTGAAATTTTAAAATTTCTGAGAATTTTGACAGATTTTTGATAGTTCTGAGATTTCTGAAATTTCGGATATTTTTGAAAATTCTGAGATTTCTGAGATTTGTTAGATTTCTGATTTTTTTGCGTTTTCTGAGATTTCTTAGAATTCTGACATTTCTGAATTTCAGAGATTACTCAGATTTCTCTGATTATTTCTCAGATTTATGAGATTTTTGTGATTTCTGAGATTTTTTAGAATTCTGATATTTCTGAGCATTCTGAGTTTTACGATATTCCCAAGATTTTTTAAAATTCTTAGATTTCTGAGATTTCTGAAAATTCTGAGAGTTTGGAAATTTCTGACTTTTCTGAAGTTTCTGAGATTTGCAAATTTTTTGATTTCAGAGAATTTAGAGATTTTTGAAAATTCTTAGATTTCTGAGATTCCTGAGATTGCTGAGATTTCTGAAACATGTTTTTACTTTGAGATTTCGATGGTGTTTCCAACGCTGCCGTAAAAGAGTGGCAGGCGTTGTTCAAAGTGCAGTGTTCTCCACTTCAATCCAGTTTTGACACATTGAGTTTGACAGCGTTGGCGTCGGATTCGGGGTGTTAGGTGGGCTTAGTCTTGAGAGAAGTGAAGTCGCTTTCGCTGCTGTTGACTAGAGTGAGCTTTAAATGTCATGGCTGGATTGCACTGGAGAGCACTGTACGCAGACAAATAAATGTTCGTGCTTTCTTAACAATGTTTTTTTATTTGTTACAGTCGAGACCAAACATCAAATGTCAACAATAGAACAGCCACCACTTTAGCCGGAATTCGGATGCAACCAACCAAATCTCAGAAATTTCAAAAATCTCAGAATTTTTAAAATTCTCAGAAATCTCAGAAATCTCAAAATTCTCAAAAATCTCAGAATTCTCAGTAAATTTCAAAATTTTCAAAAATATCTGAACTCTAAAATTCTCAGGAATCTCAGAAATCTCAGTAATTTCCAAAATATCTAAAATCTCAAAAATCTCAGAATTTTCAAAAATTTCAGTATTCTTATGAATATCAGAATTCTAAGAAATCTCAGAAAGCTCAGAAAAATCTAAAATCTCAGAAATATCAGAAATTTCATTATTTTCAGAAATCTCGAAAATCTCAGAATTTTAAAAAGTCTCAAAATTTTTAGATATCTCAGGTTTTTAAAAAATCTCTGAATTCTTAGAAATATCAGAATTCTCTTAAATGTTAGAAATCTCAGAAATTTTAAACATATTAGAAGTCTCAGAAATTTTCTTAATCGCAGAATCTGCTGAAACCTCAGAATTTTCAGAATTCTCAGATATCTAAGAATTTTCAATAATCTCAGAAATTTCAAATATCTTAGAAATTTTAGAAATCTCAGAAATTTCTGAAATCTAGAATAATTCACAAATCTCAGATACATCAAAAATTGCAGAATTCTCAGAAATCTGAGAAATATCCAAAATCTCAGAAATCTCAGAATAATACAAATTCTCAGAATTTTAGGACATCTCAGAAATCGCAGAAATCTCAGAATTCTCAGAACTCTTAGAATTTTCAAAAGGCTCAGAAATCTCAGAAATCTCAGAAATTTCAACACTTTCAAAAATCTCAGAATTCTCAGAATATTCAAAAATCTCAGTAATTTCAGAAATCTCAGTAATTTCAAAACTCTCAGAAATCTCAGAAATGTGAGAAATATCAAAATTTCATAAAATCTCAGAAATCTCAAAATTTTCATAATTCTCAGGATTTTTATTTATTTATTTATTTACATTTGATTATTACTGTCCAGTGCCGTATCGTCAACACCGTTGTGTTGAGTAGATTTACACATATTGATAAGGCATTTCCTCCTTATTCTTTGCCTTATCCCGGGCATACTCGGTTGTGGATGGTTATGGTGATGATGATGATGATGATGATGATGATGATGATGTAGTGGCGTATGTTGTGAGTTTTGATGTTCCGGGACTATTGCTGTGACTATTGTGATGATGTTGGTTGGTTGCATCCGAATTCCGGCTATAGTGGTGATGTGGCTGTTCTATTGTTGACATTTGATGTTTGGTCTCGACTGTAACAAATAAAAAAACATTGTTAAGAAAGCACGAACATTTATTTGTCTGCGTACAGTGCTCTCCAGTGCAATCCAGCCATGACATTTAAAGCTCACTCTAGTCAACAGCAGCGAAAGCGACTTCACTACTCTCAAGACTGAGCCCGCCAAACACCCCGAACCCGACGCCAACGCTGTCAAACTCAATGTGTCAAAACTGGATTGAAGTAGAGAACACTGCACGTTGAACAACGCCTGCCTCCCTTTTACGGCAGCGTTGGAATCTCCCTCAAAATCTTAAAATTCTTAGATATTTCAAGAATCTCAGCAATCTCAGAAATCTCAGAAATCTGTGAATTTTCAAAAATCTCGGAAATCTCAGAAATGTCAAAAATCTCAGAATTTTCAGATATCGTAGAATTTTTAAAAATCTCTGAAATCTCAGAAATCTCAGAATTTTCAAAAATTTCAGCATTCTCAGTAAATTTCAGATTTTAAAAATCACAGAATTTAAAAAATCTCAGGAATCTCAGAAATCTCAGTGATTTTAATAATTAGAGTATTCTCAGAATTCTCAGAATTTTCAAAAATCTCGGAATTTTGAGAGATCTCAGAATTTTCAATATTCTAAGAATTTTAAGATATCTCAGAAATCTCAGAAATCTAAGAATTTGTAGAACATTTAGAATTTTAAGAAATCTTAGAAATCTCAGAAATCTCGGAAATTTCAAATTTCAAAAATCTCAGAATTCTCATAAATCTAGAAAAATTCAATTTCCAAAAATCTCAGAATTCTTAGAATTCTCAAGAATCTCAAAAATTTCAGAAAATTCAGGAATCTCAAAAATATCAGCAATTTCAGAAATTTCAGAAATGTCAGTATTCTCAGAAATCTCAGGAAACTCAGAAATATCAGAAATCTTTAAAATCTCAAAAATCACGGAAATCTCAGAAATCTCAAAATTTTCAAACATCACAGAAATCTCAAATATCTCAGAAATCTCAGAATTCTTAGAAATCTTAGAAATCTCAGGAATCTCAGAAATCTCAGAAATCTCCGAGATTTCAAAAATCTCGGAATTCTTAGAAATTTCAGAAAACTCAGAAATATCAGAAATCTCAAAAATCTCCAATATCTCAGAAATCTCCAAATTTTCAAAAATCTTAGAATCTTTAGAAATCTCAGAAATCCCAGAAATCTCAGAAATATAAGAAAACTCAGAATTCTCAGAAATTTCAAAACCCTCAGAATTTTCAGAAATCTCAGAAATCTTAGAATTCTCATAAATCTTATTATTTTCAAAAACTCAAAATGCTCAGAAATTTCTGAATTCGTAAAAATATCAGAAATATCAAAAATCTCAGAAATATCACAAAAATCAGATATCTCAGAAACCTCAGAAATTTTAGAAATCTCAGAATTCATAGAAATTTCAGTAATCTCAGCAATCTCAGAAATCTCCGAAATTTCAAAAATCTCGGAATTCTTAGAAATCTCAGATATCTCAGAAATTTTCAAGAATCGCAGACTTCTCAGAAATCTCAGAATTTTTTAAAATCTCAGATATCTCATAAATCTAAGAATTATAATAATAAATAATTATAATAAGAATTATATTCTTCTCCCAATTATAAGAAATCTTAGAAATCTCACAATTTTTAAAAATCTCAGGAAACTTAAAAATATCCGAATTCTCAGATATCTCAGAATTTTCAAATATCTCATTATTTTTAGAAATGTCAGAATTTTCAGAAATCTCAGAAATCCCAGAAATCCCAGAAATATCAGAAATCTCAAAATTCTCAGAAAAGTCAGAAAACTCAGATATATAAGAAATCTCAGAAATCTCAGAAATATCAGAAATCTCAGAAATCCCAGATATCTCCTAATTTTCAAAAATCTCAGAAATCTCTGATATCTCAGAATTTTTATAAATCTCAGAAATCCCAGATATCTCAGAAATTTCAAAAATTTCAGTAATCTCTGAAATCGTAAAAATTTTAGAAACCACAGAAATCTCAGAAATTTCAAAAATCTCTGATCTCTCAGAAATCTAAGAATTTTTCAAAAATCTCAGAATTCTGAGAAAGCTCAGAATTCTTAGAAATCTCAGTAATCTTAGAAATATCAGGAAAATCAGAAATCTCAGAATTCTCACAAATCTCAGATATTTCAGAAATTTAAGAAATCGCAAAATTCTTAGAAATTTCAGAATTCTCAGCAATCTCAGGAATCTCAGAAATCTAAGAATTTTCAAAAATCTCAGAAATCTTAGAAATCTCAGAAATCTCATAAATTTCAAAAATCTCAGTATTTTCAGAAATCTCAGAATATTTAAAATTCTGAGATTTCTGAAAATTCTGAAATTTTTGAAATTTTTCTTTGAAATCTTTTTTTTAAATTGAAATTTTTTTTGAAATCTAATTTTTAAAATTCTGAGATTTCTGAAAAACCCGAGATTTTTGAAATTTCTAACACTTCTGAGATTTCTAAGAATTCTGAAATTTTTTTAAAATTCTTAGATTTCTGAGATTCCTGAGATTACTGATATTACTGAAATTTCTAAGAATTTTGAGATTTCTAAAATTTCTGAGATTTCTGAGATTTCTGAGTTTTCTGATATTTGTGATATTTCTGAGATTTTTGATATTCCTGATATTTCTACGAATTCTGAAATCGCTGAGCATTCTGAGTTTTTGAAAATCCCAAGATTTATGAGAATTCTTAGATTTCTGAGATTTCTGAAAATTCTGAGGGTTTTCAAATTTATGAGAATTCTGGGTTTTTTAAGATTTCTGAGATTTCTGGGATTTCTGAGATTTCTAAGAATTCTGAGATTTTTGCAAATTCTAAGATTTCTTAGAAATCTGAGATTTTCGAGATTTCTGATATTTTTGAGTTTTCTGAGATTTCTGAGATTTCTGAGATTTCTGAATATCTGAGATTTCTGAGATTTCTGAGATTTCTGAGATTTCTGAATATCTGAGATTTCTGAGATTTCTGAGAATTCTGAGATTTCTGAGATTTCTGAGATTTCTGAGATTTCTGATATTTCTGAGATTTTTTAGATTTTTGAGATTTCTGAGATTTCTGAAATTTCTAAGAATTCTGATGTGGTGGGAAGAAGAATAATTGTATTCACAGTCGCCATGTGGTGGGAAGAAGAGATTCACTGTCGCCATGTAGTGGAGAAGAAGAAACTCGGACTTATAATCGCGACGAGAACAGAACAACGTGATTGCTAACTATGCGGACCAATATCTTTCTGACTGTTTTATCTAACTGTCCAGGCAGTCTGAAGATTCTGGATGAGAATCTTCCTTACAGGAAAGTTGGAGACATCGAGGCCTTACCTTTGGTAGGGAGACTCTCGATGCTCATCGGCGGAGCAAGTCGGCCAGGCGACTTTGGATGTTCAGAAGGAATATCCCTTAATGGCATGTTGGAGGTTTGAGGCCTTACCTTGGGTAGGGGGACACTCAAACCTCTAGAAAGAATTGAACGCAAGGTTTAGCTTGTTGTACCTTTTCTCTGCCTGTCTATGTGTGTCTGTGGAAGGCTTCCAAGACCGCTTTATTTATACCCAATCTTACAATAGTTTTTGGTCGTTTTTGTAACCAATATTGTTTCTTAGTGGTTGTTCTTTTTGCTTTTGTATTTAGTACAAAAATATTTACGTAAGCATAAAATGTGTCGCGGTGCGATCGATTGCTGCACTTGCAAGAAATGGGTCGGATATCATTCGTCGTTGGATCTATATGCTTGCTATGCATGAAGTTACTTGTTTGTGTTTTGTTGTTTTGTGTTGCTGACCACTGTCCAGACTCGCTGGTTGTTTTGAACTGATATCATATTGCATTGCGTCACTCGCTAGCCGGGTGCGCTGGTAAGTGTTTGAATGTTCATGTTAAGGCGTGCGCGTGGTCAAAATAGCTGAATGTACGTTTCTTACGTTCTTGGCTAATGCAGGTTATTTGTTAAATTGGTGAATTTCTACTCACCGTATAATGCTACGTAAGGCTTGTTGTATGCGAAATAATGTATACTCTAGTGAGATGTTTAGCAGATATGCTACACTGAGATGTTTGAAAATTCTGAGATTTCTGAGATTTCAAAGAATTCTGAGATTTTTTTAAAATTCTTAGAATTCAGAGATTTCTTAGATTGCTGAGATTTCTGAAATATCTAAGAATTTTGAGATTCGAGGGAGATTCCAACGCTGCCGTAAAAGGGAGGCAGACGTTGTTTAAAGTGCAGTGTTCTCCACTCCAATCCAGTTTTGACACATTGAGTTTGACAGCGTTGGCGTCGGGTTCGGGGTGTTTGGCGGGCTCAGTCTTGAGAGAAGTGAAGTCGCTTTCGCTGCTGTTGACTAGAGTGAGCTTTAAATGTCATGGATGGATTGCACTGTAGAGCACTGTACGCAGACAAATAAATGTTCGTGCTGTCTTAACAATTTTTATCTATTTGTTACAGTCGAGACCAAACATCAAATGTCAACAATAGAACAGCCACATCACCACTTTAACCGGAATTCGGATGCAACCAACCACCATCATCACAATAGGCACAGCAACAGTGCCGGACCATCAAAACTCACAACATCCACCACTACATCATCATCATCATCATCATCATCATCATCATCATCATCATCATCATCATCATCATCATCATCATCACCACAACCATCCACAACCGAGTATGCCCGGGATAAGGCAAAAAATAAGAAGGAAATGCCTTTACAATTTGTGAAAATCTACGCAACACAACGGAGTTGACAATACGGCACTGGACCGTAATAATAAAATGTAAATATATAAATAAAAAGAAATTCTGAGAACTTCGAAAATTCTGAGATTTCTGAGATTTTTGAAATTTCTGATATTTCTAACAGTTGGAAACTTTACAAGGTTCTCAACGCCCTGTCACTTAAGAGGCACGAAGAAGAATAGAAGAGATAAGAAGGATCAGAAAAGGGCAGGACGAGCCTGCCCCGGGATCAGTTAGGGAATGTTCGATTCATTCGAAAACTTATCACGAGCGGATAAAGATCGGAAAATTAATATTAGCGCGCGCGAACAGCGGACTAATTTTTTGTCTCTCTCTCTCTCTCTCTCTCTCTCTCTCTCTCTCTCTCTCTCTATTGTATCTCAAGAGCTTAGTAATAAAGAAAAAGCTCAGTACACTGAAAAGACAAAAGAAGCCGCTCGTTTTTTAACATTCCAAAAAATTATCCGACTTCGATAACAGTAACGTGAACGAAAGTAGTGACGCTGAAATTTTTGAAAATTCTGAGATTTCTGAGCTTCCTGAGATAATAAAAAATTGTAAGATATCGGAGATTTCAAAGAATTCTGAGATTTTTGAAATTTTTGAGATATCTGAGATTTCTGAGATTTCTTAGATTTCTGAGATTTTTTAGATTTCTGAAATATTTGAGATTTCTGAGATTTCTGATATATCTAAAAATTCTGAGATTTTTGAAAATTCTGAGATTTCTGATGTTTCTGAGTTTTCTGAGTTTTCTGACATTTCTTTGAATTCTGACATTTCTTAGAATTTTGAAATTTTTGAAAATTCTGCGATTCCTGACAGTTTTGATATTTTTGAAATTTCTGAGATTACTGAGATTCCTGAGTGTTGGAAACTTTATAAGGTTCTCAACGCCCTGTCAGTAAGGAGGCAAGAAGAAGAATAGAATAGATAAGAAGGATCAGAAAAGGGCAGGACGAGCCTGCCCCGGGATCAGTTAGGGAATGATCAAATCATTCGAAAACGTATCACGAGCGAATAAAGATCACAAAATTAATATAAGCGCGCGCGAACAGCGGACTAATTTTTTGGCTCTTTCTCTCTATTGTATCTCAAGAGCTTGGTAATAAAGAAAAAGCTCAGCACACTGAAAAGGCAAAAGATGCCGCTCGTTTTTTAACATTCCAAAAATTATCCGACTTCGATAACAGTAACGTGAAGGAAAGTAGTGACGCTAATTTTACTTGCACTGGTAACACTTGTTTCGCGGAGCGGAAAGTATAGTAAGCTAGGCGCGCGAGTGAGAAAAAGTGTAAAGTGAAATGGAGCAGAGTAAAACGAGTCGTATACCGCGAGCAGAGGATACTCTAGTGGGGAGTCCGGAGATGGAACGACACTACCGAGAAACACAACAAACCAGGGTAGTGTCGCGACACACACACCAACACACTGTGCGACACATAACGGCTACGCAACACATACGGGATACGCGACGCACCAGGGATTCGCGACACAACCAGGTTGCGCGACACTACCGGCCTACACAGCACATACACACATACTACCGCCGTACACCACATATTCACAAACACTGCCGCCACACACTGCATCAACTCAACCCGCATTTACACAGTCACATCTTGGTGCCACAATGCTCAGCCAGAGCCAGATAGCGGCTCGCCAACCGGTGCCCCGCCACTTGCCGATGTTTTCAGGAGACGTGGAAGCCTGGCCGCTTTTTATAGCGACATATAACCGCTCTAACGCCTCCTGTGGTTACACGGATGATGAAAATATCGGCCGCCTGCAGCATGCGGTGAGAGGAGCGGCACTCGAAGCTGTGGGACACCTTTTATCCTTTCCGGGTGGTTTGAAGGAGACTATGGCAACCCGGGAAGACCCGATTTGATCGTCGAATCGATGATCGAGAAGATCAGGAGGATGGCACCCCCGAAGGTTGACAGGTTGACAACGGTGGTGGATTTCGGATTCGCAGTGAAGCGTTTGGTAGGAGCGATGACGGCGTCCGGGCTACGAGGCTACATGTACGACGTAGCCCTCCTAAAAGAGTTGGTTAGAAAGCTGCCACCCGTCATATGCATTGACTGGGCGCGTGCTAGGATACACTTACCGGAGGTTACGCTGGTGGAGTTTGGTCGATGGATCGGAGATCTAGCAGAAGATCTCTGCGGCGTTATTGATGTAACCCCCGTGACGACCAGCAGCGACCAGAATCGCCGACAGGCGGAACCTCAAGCTCAGCCACCGTAGCCGTAGTCAGCCTCAGCGATTCCCGCCCCATTGATTCCAGTCAGTGCAGCCCGATCGACGGCAACCTGTAGGTACTGGGCGTGTTCACCCAGCGTACTGCAACACCACGGTTCTGTTGGGAGAGGACCCAGGTGAGCAGGACCCAACTTCGTCAATCGACGCGCCAGCCCTGCTACACCGTTGTCTTCTGTGCGGCGCAGACTGTTCATCTCTCGCCCAATGTAAGCGGTTTCAAGGAACAACGGTTACCGCCAGGAGGGCCTTCATAAACGAGTGCAGGATATGTCGTAAATGTCTCGGGTACCACGGAGGTCGATGCAGTGCGAAGACACCGTGTGGCGTAAACGGATGCACCATGCAGCACCACGAGCTGCTCCACCTGGATGATCGGAAAACTGCTAGCCCCGACCAGCGCAATCCTCGAGCCGACTCAGGTAAGGGAGTAGATCTTAGCATTGCTAAAGTTCTAACCCATTCAGGACTGAAGGATAGCACGCTCCTGAAATACGTGCCCGTGACACTGTATGGACCCAACGGACATGTAGACACATTCGCCTTCTTGGATGACGGGTCTACATCTACCTTCATGGAACACGGACTCCTGCAGGAACTAGGCATCGCCGGAACACCGCACCCGCTGTGTCTACAATGGACGGGAGACGTAACCAGAGAAGAAAAGAATTCCGTTAGATTGACAGTTCGCATATCGGGCCGAAACGAGCTGGCTGGCTGCTATGCGCATTTGAGAGGTCTTCCCGTTATGTCGTACGTTATCTGTTATCCGGTGCCTTGCCACTTGTCCTCATAGGCATCGACAACTGCAACATCACCCGAGCGTTGAAGAGTGTGGATGGGAAGTGTGACGAGCCAGTCGCTTCGAAAACCCGCCTGGGATGGGTTGTCTACGGCCCTTGCTCGGTTGCGAGTGCCGTACCAGGATCCACGTGGAAATCATTCCATGTGTGTTCGTGTAACGCTGCGCCGGACGATATTCTTACCGCCGCAGTGAAACAATATTTCGATCTGTGATCGATCGGCATTGATAAGTCCGTAAAGCCGTTGCGATCTAAGGACGACGAAAGAGCACTCGCTATACTGGAACGCGAGACTACCTTCGACGGACAGCGCTACGAGACCGGACTCCTATGGCAACGACAGCGTTGAATTACCTTGCAACAAAACCTCAGCGCTGAAGCAGTATGAATGCCTAAAACGAAAAATGTCTAAGGATCCAATTTTAGCTGGTGCTGTGAATGCCAAGATGGAAGAGTATAAAGCGAAAGGATACTTACGGCGGTTGAGCAACGCGGAAACGGTGGAGACGCACAATAATGACCGGTATCTACCCATCCTACCGGTGACTACCCCGGAGAAACACAGCAAGATCCGCATGACGTTGCAGCGGCCGTTTACGGCAACAGTCTCGCTGCCATAAGATCAACGTGGAGAGCGGCACAGCAGACAGCGGATTCATTCTGGAAGAAGTGGGTTTCCGAATACTTACCTACTCTTACTCGTCGGACCAAGTGGTTCGAACCGGTACGGCCAATCGAGATAGGGAATTTGGTAGTGATAGCGGATAACAATCTGCCTAGGAATTGTTGGCCAAGAGGACGAATTGTATCGGTTGTCCCTGGCAAGGATGGACAAGTTAGACAGGCGACAGTTGAAACCACAAGCGGAATGTACGTAAGTCCTGCACACAAAATAGCAGTTTTGGACGTTACAGTCTAATAGAAAACCGCGTGGTTTTAACGGAGCAAGAAAAAAAAAGAGAAAAGAAAAAAAACAACGTGACACACAAACACACATACGTACACGACACGTAAATGACAGGACAGGATGCGATAACTGACAGGGTAAAGGAAGTGAAGCCACGGTTGTTAGCTTAGATAAGAGAAAGGAGAGGTTGCGTCATCACGTAAGGCGGGTTAACCGTTTCAAGCGTTTACGGGCTGTAGTTGATTAGATGATACGCAGATAAGATAAAGAAGAGGTTGCGTCATCACGTAAGGCGGATTAAACGTTTCAAGTGTTTACGGGCTGTAAACGATTAGATTATTCAACCGTGGCACACTTGGGGGGACAATGTTGAAAACTTTATAAGGTTCTCAACGCCCTGTCAGTTAGGAGGCACGAAGAAGAATAGAAGAGATAAGAAGGATCAGAAAAGGGCAGGACGAGCCTGCCCCGGGATCAGTTATGGAACGTTCGATTCATTCGAAAACTTATCACGAGCGGATAAAGATCGGAAAATTAATATAAGCGCGCGCGAACAGCGGACTAATTTTTTGGCTCTCTCTCTCTCTCTATTGTATCTCAAGAGCTTGGTAATAAAGAAAAAGCTCAGCACACTGAAAAGGCAAAAGAAGCCGCTCGTTTTTTAACATTCCAAAAAATTATCCGACTTCGATAACAGTAACATGAACTAAAGTAGTGACGCTAGTTTTACTGGCACGAATTTCATAAATCTCAGAGAAATCTGAGATTTATGAAATTCCTGAAGTTTTGGAAATTTCTGAGATTTCTGAGATTTATGATATTTTTGAGAATTCTGAGATTTCTAAAAATTTTGAGAATTCTGAAAATACTGAAATTTTTAAAATTTATGAAAATATTGAGATTTCGAACATTTCTGAAACATCTGAGATTTCTGAGATTTTGTAGAATTCTGACATTTCTAAGAATTCTGAATTTTTTTTAAATTCGGAGATTTCTGAGATTTCTGATATTTCTGAGATTTCTGAGATATTTAAAAATTCTAAAAATTCTGAAATTTCTAAGATTTCTGAAAGTTCTGAGAATTCTGAAATTACTGAGATATCTGAAAATTTTGAAATTTCTGAGATTTCTGAGATTTCTGAGATTTCTGAGGTATCTAAAAGTTCTGAGAACTTTTAAATTTCTGAGATTTATGAAATTTCTGAGATTTATTAAATTTCGAAGCTTTTTAAATTTCTGACAATTCTGAAATTTCTAATATATTTGAAAATTCCTAGATTTCTGAAAATTCTGACATTTTTTATATTTGAGAGATTTCTGAGATTTCTGAGATTTTTCAAAATTCTGAGATTTCTGAGATTTCTAAGAATTCTGAAATTATTGTAAATTCTATATTTTATATTTCTGATATTTTTGAGTTTCCTGAGACTTTTAAAAAATTTGAGATTTCTGAGATTTCTAAGGATCATGATATTTTTGAAAATTCTGAGATTTACTGAGAGTTCTGAGATTTCTGAGATTTCTGAGCTTTCTGAGAATTCTGAGACTTCTGAGAATTATGAGAATTCTGAGATTTTTGAAAATTCTTCGAATTCTGAGAATTCTGAGATTTTTGTAATTCTTCAGATTTTCGAAAAATCTTAGATTTTTTAAGACTGTTGAGATTTTTGAAAATTCTGAGATTTTTGAGATTTTTGAATATTCTGATATTTCTGAGAGTTCTGATATTTCTGAGATTTCTGAGTTTTCTGACGTTTCTTAGAATTCTGACACTTCTTAGAATTTTGAAATTTTTGAAAATTCTGCGATTCCTGACAGTTTTGATATTTTTGAAATTTCTGAGATTACTGAGATTCCTGAGTGTTGGAAACTTTATAAGGTTCTCAACGCCCTGTCAGTAAGGAGGCACGAAGAAGAATAGAAGAGATAAGAAGGATCAGAAAAGGGCAGGACGAGCCTGCCCTAGGATCAGTTAGGGAATGATCAAATCATTCGAAAACGTATCACGAGCGAATAAAGATCACAAAATTAATATTAGCGCGCGCAAACAGTGGACTAATTTTTTGGCTCTTTCTCTCTATTGTATTTCAAGAGCTTGGTAATAAAGAAAAGCTCAGCACACTGAAAAGGCAAAAGATGCCGTTCGTTTTTTAACATTCCAAAAAATTATCCGACTTCGATAACAGTAACGTGAACGAAAGTAATGACGCTAATTTTACTTGCACTGGTAACACTTGTTTCGCGGAGCGGAAAGTACAGTAAGCTAGGCGCGCGAGTGAGAAAAAGTGTTAAGTGAAATGGAGCAGAGTAAAACGAGTCGTATACGGCGAGCAGAGGATACTCTAGTGGCGAGTCCGGAGATGGAACGCGAGGCCAGCGGAAACGTTTCTGGCGGGCCAAGCCGATTATCATCAACTCCGGGAGCATGGCGAGTTATATCGTCGGGAGGAAACAGCCTGAGGAGCGTAACCATCCCTGCACCAAGCACGACAGCATCGTCCGAACAAACACAGGTGAGTCACCAAGAGGCCCGCGAAACGCGGAGAACGCGTTTGCAGGAGCTTGAGCGCGAGATGCAGACGCTGATGGACGCCGAAAACGACAATGGCGCATCGTCCATCGCTCAGCGTCCTAGTTGCAGCACTGGGGGGACGCGTTATCCCGAATTCGCGGAGTGGGTGCGCGGTTTCGATGAGTACGTGCGCGCGGCTGACCTGCATGGAGTTGGCTTCTCGCGAGGTCACGTCCCCTGGGCCAAAGGTCATGACCTCGGGCCTTACGGCGCGACACCATCAGCACACGCGACACTACCGAGAAACACAACAAACCAGGGTAGTGTCGCGACACACACACACCAACACACTGTGCGACACATAACGGCTATGCAACACATACGGGATACGCGACGCACCAGGGATACGCGACACAACCAGGATGCGCGACACTACCACATATTACAAACACTGCCGCCACACACTGCATCAACACAACCCGTATTTACACAGTCACATCTTGGTGCCACAATGCTCAGCCAGAGCCAGATAGCGGCTCGCCAACCGGTGCCCCGCCACTTGCCGATGTTTTCAGGAGACGTGGAAGCCTGGCCGCTTTTTATAGCGACATATAACCGCTCTAACGCCTCCTGTGGTTACACGGATGATGAAAATATCGGCCGCCTGCAGCATGCGGTGAGAGGAGCGGCACTCGAAGCTGTGCGACACCTTTTATCCTTTCCGGGTGGTTTGAAGGAGGCTATGGCAACCCTGCACGCGCGTTTTGGAAGACCCGATTTGATCGTCGAATCGATGATCGAGAAGATCAGGAGGATGGCACCCCCGAAGGTTGACAGGTTGACAACGGTGGTGGATTTCGGATTCGCAGTGAAGCGTTTGGTAGGAGCGATGACGGCGTCCGGGCTACGAGGCTATATGTACGACGTAGCCCACCTAAAAGAGTTGGTTAGAAAGCTGCCACCCGTCATATGCATTGACTGGGCGCGTGCTAGGATACACTTACCGGAGGTTACGCTGGTGGAGTTTGGTCGATGGATCGCAGATCTAGCAGAAGATCTCTGCGGCGTTATTGATGTAACCCCCGTGACGACCAGCAGCGACCAGAATCGCCAACAGGCGGAACCTCAAGCTCAGCCACCGTAGCCGTAGTCAGCCTCAGCGATTCCCGCCCCATTGATTCCAGTCAGTGCAGCCCGATCGACGGAAACCTGTTGGTACTGGGCGTGTTCACCCAGCGTACTGCAACACCACGGTTCTGCTGAGAAAGGACCCAGGCGAGAAGGACCCACCTTCGTCAATCGACGCGCCAGCCCTGCTACCCCGTTGTCTTCTGTGCGGCGCAAACTGTTCATCTCTCGCCCAATGTAAGCGGTTTCAAGGAACAACGGTTACCGCCAGGAGGGCCTTCATAAAGCGCAGGATATGTCGTAAATGTCTCGGGTACCACGGAGGTCGATGCAGTGCGAAGACAGCGTGTGGCGTAAACGGATGCACCATGCAGCACCACGAGCTGCTCCACCTGGATGATCGGACAACTGCTAGCCCCGACCATCGCGATCCTCGAGCCGACTCAGGTAAGGGAGTAGATCTTAGCATTGCTAAAGTTCTAACCCATTCAGGACTGAAGGATAGCACGCTCCTGAAATACGTGCCCGTGACACTGTATGGACCCAACGGACATGTAGACACATTCGCCTTCTTGGATGACGGGTCTACATCTAACTTCATGGAACACGGACTCCTGCAGGAACTAGGCATCGCCGGAACACCGCACCCGCTGTGTCTACAATGGACAGGAGACGTAACCAGAGAAGAAAAGAATTCCGTTAGATTGACAGTTCGCATATCGGGCCGAAACGAGTCGCAAACGCTGTACGAATTGACTGAGGTCCATACCGTCAAAGAGCTTGCCCTTCCAACGCAGTCCGTCAACGTGGCTCAACTGGCTGGCTGCTATGCGCATTTGAGAGGTCTTCCCGTTATGTCGTACGTTATCCGTTATCCGGTGCCTTGCCATGTGTCCTCATAGGCATCGACAACTGCAACATCACCCGAGCGTTGAAGAGTGTGGATGGGAAGTGTGACGAGCCAGTCGCTTCGAAAACCCGCCTGGGATGGGTTGTCTACGGCCCTTGCTCGGTTGCGAGTGCCGTACCAGGATCCACGTGGAATTCGTTCCATGTGTGTTCGTGTAACGCTGCGCCGGACGATATTCTTACCGCCGCAGTGAAACAATATTTCGATCTGTGATCGATCGGCATTGATAAGTCCGTAAAGCCGTTGCGATCTAAGGACGACGAAAGAGCACTCGCTATACTGGAACGCGAGACTACCTTCGACGGACAGCGCTACGAGACCGGACTCCTATGGCAACGACAGCGTTGAATTACCTTGCAACAAAACCTCAGCGCTGAAGCAGTATGAATGCCTAAAACGAAAAATGTCTAAGGATCCAATTTTAGCTGGTGCTGTGAATGCCAAGATGGAAGAGTATAAAGCGAAAGGATACTTACGGCGGTTGAGCAATGCGGAAACGGTGGAGACGCACAATAATGACCGGTATCTACCCATCTTACCGGTGACTACCCCGGAGAAACACGGCAAGATCCGCATGACGTTCGATGCAGCGGCCGTTTACGGCAACAGTCTCGCTGCCATAAGATCAACGTGGAGAGCGGCACAGCAGACAGCGGATTCATTATGGAAGAAGTGGGTTTCCGAATACTTACCTACTCTTACTCGTCGGACCAAGTGGTTCGAACCGGTACGGCCAATCGAGATAGGGAATTTGGTAGTGATAGCGGATAACAATCTGCCTAGGAATTGTTGGCCAAGAGGACGAATTGTATCGGTTGTCCCTGGCAAGGATGGACAAGTTAGACAGGCGACAGTTGAAACAACAAGCGGAATGTACGTAAGTCCTGCACACAAAATAGCAGTTTTGGACGTTACAGTCTAATAGAAAACCGCGTGGTTTTAACGGAGCAAGAAAAAAAAAGAGAAGAGAAAAAAAAACGTGACACACAAACACACATACGTACACGACACGTAAATGACAGGACTACACATGCGATAACTGACAGGGTAAAGGAAGTGAAGCCACGGTTGATAGCTTAGATAAGAGAAAGGAGAGGTTGCGTCATCACGTAAGGCGGGTTAAGCGTTTCAAGCGTTTACGGGCTGTAGTTGATTAGATGATACGAAGATTAGATAAAGAAGAGGTTGGGTCACAACGGCGGATTAAACGTTTCAAGTGTTTGCGGGCTGTAAACGATTAGATTATTCAACCGTGGCACACTTGGGGGGACAATGTTGGAAACTTTATAAGGTTCTCAACGCCCTGTCAGTTAGGAGGCACGAAGAAGAATAGAAGAGATAAGAAGGATCAGAAAAGGGCAGGACGAGCCTGCCCCGGGATCAGTTATGGAATGTTCGATTCATTCGAAAACTTATCACGAGCGGGTAAAGATCGGAAAATTAATATAAGCGCGCGCGAACAGCGGACTAATTTTTGGCTCTCTTTCTATTGTATCTCAAGAGCTTAGTAATAAAGAAAAAGCTCAGTACACTGAAAAGGCAAAAGAAGCCGCTCGTATTTTAACACTAACATTTCTGAGATTTCAGAGAATTTTGAAATTTCTGAGATTTTTGAAAATTCTGAGAATTCTGAGATTTTTGAAAGTGTTGAGATTTTCGAGATTTCTGAGATTTCTGAGACTTTTGAAAATTTTGAGAGTTCTGAGATTTTTGAGATTTCTCATATTTCTGAGTTTTCTGAGATTTCTAAGAATTCTGATAATGCTGAATTTCTGAAATTTCTGAGATTTGTGAGATTTCTGAGATTCCTGAGATTTCTTATAATTCTGAGTTTTCTGAAATTTATGAGATTTTTGTGATTTCGGAGATTTCTTAGAATTCTGAAATTTCTGAGCATTCTAAATTTTACAAGATTCCTAAAATTTTTGAGAATTCTTAGATTTCTGAGATTTCTGAAAATTCTGAGATTTTGGAAATTTCTGAGAATTCTGAGTTTTTTTGAGATTTCTGAGATTTCTGAGATTTCTAAGAATTCTGATATTTTTGAGATTTCTGAAATTTTTGAAATTATTTAAGTTACCGTATCGTATAGCATAATGTTAGTGTAAAGTATTTTATCTATGTATTAGTTCGGTCTAGCTCTAAGTTGCGTGTTATATTTATTAAAACTTTCGATAAGCAACCACCAGAGTGTGCAGACTCGTTAACTGGCGCCCGAATCAAGAAGAGTAATTAGTAACTGTATAAACTCTCTGAGCGAAGCCACCTTTAGCTGTCTCTTTTCGGAGAATACAGCATCCAGCCCAAGAGCTATCATCGAACGTGTCGTTGACTTGCGGTACTGTAGCGCGACTAGGTGCGCTGATTTCTCTTCGGAAGACCGAAATCCGAATAATCGACTCTTGGAGATCCAACTGTTTCCTGTACGTGTAAGTATAGTGAAAAAAAAACAGTGATAGTGATCGAAAAACCCAGGAGAAATGGAAACCAAAGTGGAAGAAATGAAGCTTTTTCTAGAAATGGGCAAAGTGCCTGATATTTTAAAAATGTTACCGGAATATGATGGTAACCCGAAAGGCCTTAATACTTGGCTTGATGATGTTGAAGGCATTTTCCATTTCTATTCAGCGTTCGCCAATTGTCCCACACAGATGGGAATAATAATGCGAATTGTGCGAAGGAAGATTGTTGGTGAAGCGTCTGATGTGCTTAACGCAAACCAAGTGGGATTTGACTGGGAAAGTACAAAAGAGACGCTTAAGAATCATTTTCGTGATCAACGTAACCTCAAAACGCTTGATTACGATTTAACAGTAATTAAACAAAAATACGGTGAACATCTCGAGCAATATTACAATCGAATAAATGAACTCTTATCGTTAATAATAACTAGTATAAGAAATAGTGAAAAATATATAGAATGTGGAGATGGTTTCGTGGATTATTTTAGGGAAAAGGCTGTAGATAGTTTTATTCGGGGACTAAGTAATGAACTTGGAATGCTGGTTAAAACTGCAGCTCCTAATAGTATAAGTAAGGCATACCAACTTTGTTTGACAGAAAAAGTTTGGACACAATATTTTTCAAAAAATGGGTTATGCCGGTAAACCAGAAATTAAGAGAAATTATCGTTATCAGACACAGCCACAAAGAGAGGCACAGAAGAGTTCATTAGAACCCATGGAGATTGATCAGTGTATGCGATCAAGATCAACACACGTTCCCAAAAAGTCTGCACAAGTAAACGCATACCAGGACAACGAGGCACAATGTAGCTCTAATTTTTTTGGGATGAGCACGAGTACAGAGGCAAAGTACTCGTAGAGAATATCGTGCCGCAGCTTCCATACATTGAAGTCCCAGTTAAATGCGGCAAAATAAGATTACTTGTTGACAGTGGAGCAAACACAAATATAATTTCAAAAAAATGGGCCTATAGTTCAGGTAACAACATTTATAAAATCGAACCAAAATCGTTACAAAGTGTTGTCGGTACGTTGGTATCATCAGAAGTTGTGGCGTTGAAATTATTTTCACCAGTGCTAGATAGAGAATTTGTGTTTCATATTTACGATTATCATGATTTTTTCGATGGTATAATCGGTACCGAGATATTATTCGCGAAAGAATTTAATCTCTCCACACGATACCGAAGAATAGAAATTACGAACGCAAGTAATAGAATCTACCACATACCACTACAATTTCACGCCACGAGCGAGAATAGCCTAACAAATAAAAAGAGAGTTAAAAAGGTTCTCAATATCGAATCCAGCATTCAGCTACCTTATCTGTCTTTAGAAGAGCAAAATTCTCTTATTCCGATATTGAACTCACACAGTACCATTTTTCACGCACAAGATTCAAAGCTTACATGCACAACGAACGTTGAATGTAGAATACAGACAACCGATGATGCACCTGTATAACAAAAAAGCTATCGTTATCCTGTTGCGTACAAAAACGAAGTAGAGAAACAAATCTCGAAACTATTGGATGATGGCATTATTCGACCATCGCGTTCAGCTTGGAACTCTCCACTTTGGATTGTTCCTAAAAAAACTGACCATTCCGGTAAACAACAATTCAGACTTGTAGTAGATTACCGTAAACTAAACCAAAAAAACAGTTTCTGAAAAATATCCTATGCCAGAAATTCAAAATATTCTCGACCAACTAGGTGGAAACACATATTTTACCACATTGGATCTGGCCTCTGGTTTTCACCAGATTAAAGTAAACGAAGCAGACGTTGAAAAAACTGCATTTTCTGTCAATAACGGCAAATACGAGTTTTTGCGCATGCCGTCTGGCCTAAAGAACGCGCCGGCTATTTTTCAACGTGCAATAGACGATATCTTCCGGGAGTACATTGGCAAAATTTGTTACGTATACATGGACGATTTAGTAGTTTGTGGTAAAGATTTGGCCGATCACATAAATAATTTAAATTTGATTCTGTCTACATTAAAAAAGGCTAATCTCAAAGTCCGGCTTCAAAAATCTAAATTCCTCTGCAAATCCGTGGAATTTCTTGGATACGTAATTACGCGGGGCTCTCAACGCTTTCAAATTGCAAATTGTTATTGAGACGGATGATAGTGAAGACACTATTTTTTCGAATCCTATTCCCGGCTATAAAAAAATAATCGTTAAAAGAAGGCAGTATTCAGAGCAAGTGCTACGTAATATTTTCGATCAATTTTTTGTTCCAAACAAACTGACGGGATTACACACAACAGAAAGAATCATGGGTGATTTCCAAAGAATGTACCAAGAATATTATAGCTCATCAAAAATGTACAAGATCAGGTTTACACAAAATATTCTAAGTGATGTTATTGACGTAGAGGAACAAGAACACATTATAAAAAAAGAACATGAAAGAGCCCATAGAGGCATTGATGAGAACAAGAGACAGATACTAAAAAAATATTATTTTCCGAAGATTACCGCAAAAGTCAGGAACTTTATAAAAACATGCGATACATGCAACACATGCAAATACGATCGACACCCATTAAAAATACGCTTACAAGAAACGCCAATACCGAAACACCCCTTTGAAATACTCCACGTAGCCATATACCAGAAAGATGGGGAAAGTTTCCTCTCCAGTTTAGACAAATTTTCTAAATTCGGAAGAATGCTACCTGTAAAATCCAGGCAAATATTGACATTCGCAAAGCATTCGAAAAAACGATTACATCGTATCTGATACCATCAACGATCGTAACCGATAACGAAAAGTCATTTCTATCAGCGGAAATTCGTGGAATTATGATAGACCTAAACATAAGGGCCTATATTACACCGAGTAATAAATCAGAGGTCAACGGTCAGGTGGAAAGGTTTCATTCTACGATAACAGAGATGTACCGCATAGAAAAGCTTGTTCATCCCAATTACTCGACCAAGAGGAGGATGGCGATTGTGATAGGAAAATATAACGACACAATACACAGTGTTACGAAAAAAACTCCTAAAGAAATTCTTTTAGGAATTTCCAACAATCCCACTACAGTGGAAAACATCGAAACGGTCCGACAAAAAGTGTACGATACAGTGATAGTTAAGCTTCAAGAAGCTCAAGAGAAGCAACAGAAACATCACAACAAAGAGAGAAGGGCACCTCCAGAGCTAAGATCGGGTCAAGCGATATTTGCAAAAGACAAAATATTCAAAGGCAAACAAAAACCTCTGTTTAAAAAAACATTTGTAACCACAAAACATTTGTAACCACAAACGATCGAGTAACAGCGGAAAATGAACAGAATCATGTGGTTCATAAAACAAATATACGAAATGTGCAATTATGATGGAATGTTATGGAATGAACTATTAAAATGTAAGGAATTGTAAAATAGTAACGAATTGTCAAAAATAAGGCTAAGATAATTAAAATTGATACTGGAGAATCAATACTTAAGGATGGGGTAGTTACCGTATCGTATAGCATAATGTTAGTGTAAAGTATTTTGTCTATGTATTAGTTCGGTCTAGCTCTAAGTTGCGTGTTATATTTAATAAAAATTTAGTCGATAAGCAACCACCAGAGTGTGCAGACTCGTTGACTTTGATATTTCTGAAGTTTCTGAGAATTCTGAGATTTCTAAGAATTCTGTCGTTTCTAAATTTCTGAGATTTCTGAGATTTCTGATATTTCTGAGATTCCTGAGATTTCTGAGATTTATGAGATTCCTGAGATTTCTAAGAATTCTGAAATTTTTGAAGGTGAATTTCTTAGATTTCTGAGATTTCTGAAATTTTTGACATTTCTGAGATATCTGGTATTTCTGATAAATCTAATATTTCTTAGATCTTTTAAATTTCTGAGTTTTCTGAGACTTCTGAGATTTCTAAAAATTCGGATATTTTTGAAAATTCTGAAATGTTTGAGTATTGTCAGTTTTTTGAAATTTGAAATTTTTCTGAAATTTCTGAGATTTCTGAGTTTTTTTAAATATCTGATATATCTGAAATTTCTGAGATTTTTGAAAATTTTTTATTTCTGAGAATTTTAAGATTTTTGAAATTTTTGAGATTTCCAAAACCTTTTTACCTTTTTATACCAAACCAACTTTTTTTACCAAACCAAACCTTATACCTTTTTATAAGGTACTCTCTTCACCGGTCTCAATGGCACCTGTTCGAGTGCAGTCGGGCTGGACTTGCCATTTGCATCTGCACCCAAAACAGCAAAAGGGTTTGATGCGTTTGCTCCCTTTAGAGCTTCGCTGTACGATCCGCGTGCCCTTTCGGATATTGTTTTCGTCTGCTCCTTTTGGAGTTTTCGGTACACGGGGCACAAAGCTACCTCGTGCCACTCGTCCCGGCAATGCGAACATTTTTGGGAGGGAGGTTTGCACTCCTCGGTGGCATATGCCCCACTACATTTCCCAGAGCATGTTTTACGGGTGCAAAACGGTTCAGCGTGTCCAATCTGACTGCACTTGGAACAGGTTGCCACCCTTGGTACGTACGGCCGGTCAATGGGTATCCGGAGGCCTTCTAGAATGAGGGCCTGCGGGAGTACCGTACCCTCAAACGTAACCCGGATTGAGGAGGTCGGGACATATTTTTTTCTGGCTTGCTTGAAGCATCAAGCTTGAAGAGCTATTTTGCCTCAAGCAATTTTATCTTGGGCGAGTTTGTGGTTTGAAAAACCCCAAAGCCCAATTGCACCACTTCCTCCTCAGGGTAATCGAAATCCTCGATTACGCCGGAAACCTCAACCAGACTACCGGGAATATAAACCCGGTAGTGCTCCGTAAACTCTGGATCAGCCGCAATGACGTTGGCTTGAGCCCGGTCCTTTGCGGTAACCCTGATCTTGTTTGGGCGCATCCGAAAAACATCGGCAACGCACGGGTACTTTTTGAACAACGATGCCGCGATCGTCCTTACATCGAGTTGTTTAACTCGCGGCATAAAATACACTATTGGCTTACCCTCCCACGACGGCGGGTAAGCACGCGCTCGGTGTTATGATAGCGGCTCGTTAGTTGCTACCAGCGGGGCACTCTTTGTCAGCGGGGCACTTTTTGTCACCTGGGCACTCTTTGCCAAAGTGACACTACTACGGCCTTCGACATCGAAGGCCTTTCGTCCAAGGCAATTTTTTTGCCGCTAGTGCAGCCTTGGGACGCCCTGGCTTTCTTTTCACTTCCTTGGAGAGATCATTCTCCCGATCAGAATCGGAAACATCCTGCTCTACCGCCATGGTAGGGCCGGAGACAACGGAACGGGTAAGGAAAAAGGGTAACACTTACCGTATCGCACGATGCACAAATACACACACACTCACACAAACACACACTAGCTTGTAGCACAAGCGCCGATCAAAGCGATAGCGTTGCGTTGATACGCTTGCTTATCGCAACGATCAGCAGACACACACACTAACACCACAGGAGCACACGTCGATCGTCAGTTGATCGATAGGGATAACGGGACACTCTCCGCACGAATATCGGAGTAAGACGGAGACACCGATAGGTGCGTTACGGGTAATCGCGTTGACTAACCATTCGCACTCGAGAACAATAGCCTTTTTCTGCCGTATGCAAATGATCCGTAAAGACGCTTTCGAGCGAAACACGTCCTGTCGCTACGGAAGCTGGAGGCAGACTGAGAGAAATCTCAGATATCTCAGAAATTTTTGAAAACTCAAAAGTCTTAGAAATCTCAGAAATCTCAGCTATCTCAGAAATCTAAGAATTTTCATAAAATCTCAGAAATCTTAGAAATCTCCGAAATCTCAGAAATTGCAAAAATCTCAGAAATCTCAGAAATTTCACGAATCAAGGAAATTTCAGAAATCTCAGAAATCCTAGAATTTTCAAAACTCTTAGAATTTCTAGATATCTAAGAAATCTCAGTAATTTCAGACATCTTAGAAATCTCAGAAATATCAAAAATCTCAGAAATCTCAGAAATCTCAAAATTTTCAAAAATCTCAGAATTTTTAAAATTCTCAAAATTTTTAAAATTCTCAGAATTTTAAGACATCTCAGAAATATCAGAAATCTCAGCATTCTCAGAACACTCAGAATTTTCAAAAGCCTCAGAAATATCATTAATCTCAAAAATTTCAAAAATCTCAACTCTTTCAAAATCTCAGAATTCTCAGAATTTTCAAAATTCACAGGAATTTCAGAAATCTCAGAAATTTCAAAATTCTCAGAAATCTCAGAAATGTTGGTATTAAAAAACGAGCGGCTTCTTTTGCCTTTTCAGCGTACTGAGCTTTTCTTTTAAAACTTAGCTCTTGCGATACAATAGAGAGAGAGAGAGCCAAAAAATTAGTACGCTATTCGCTCGCGCTTATATTAATTTTCCGATCTTTATCCGCTAGTGATAAGTTTTCGAATGAATCGAACGTTCGCTAACTGATCCCGGGGCAGGCTCGTCCTGCCCTTTTCTGATCCTACTTATCTCTTCTATTCTATATTTCTCTTCGTGCCTCCTAACTGACAGGGCGTTGAGAACCTTATAAAGTTTCCAACTGTTGGAAATATCAAAAATTTCAAAAATCTCATAAATCTCCCAATTTTCAAAATTTTCAAGATTTTTTTAAATTTATTTATTTACATTTGATTATAACGGTCTAGTGCCGTATTGTCAACACCGTCGTGTTGAGTAGATTTACACATATTGATAAGGCATTTCCTCCTTATTCTTTGCCTTATCCCGGGCATACTCGGTTGTGGATGGTTGTGGTGATGGTGATGATGATGATGATGATGTAGTGGTGGATGTTGTGAGTTTTGATGTTCCGGGACTATTGCTGTGACTATTGTGATGATGTTGGTTGGTTGCATCCGAATTCTGGCTATATTGGTGATGTGGTTGTTCTATTGTTGACATTTGATGTTTGGTCTCGACTGTAACAAACAAATAAACATCGTTAAGACAGCACGAACATTTATTTGTCTGCGTACAGTGCTCTCCAGTGCAGTCCAGCCATGACATTTAAAGCTCACTCTAGTCAACAGCAGCAAAAGCGACTTCACTTCTCTCGAGACTGAGCGCGCCAAACACCCCGAACCCGACGCCAACGCTGTCAAACTCAATGTGTCAAAACTGGATTGGAGTGGAGAACACTGTACTTTGAACAACGCCTGCTTCCCTTTTACGGCAGCGTTGGAATCACCCTCGAAATCTCAAACTTCTGAGAAATTTGAGAAATCCCAGCAATCTCAGAAATCTCAGAAATCTATGAATTTTCAAAAATCTCAGAATTCTTTGAAATCTCAGAAACCGCAGAAATTTAAAAAATCTCAGAATTTTCAGAAATCTCAGACTTTTTAAAAATTTCTGAAATCTCTGAAATCTCAGATTTATCGAAAACCTCAGAATTTTCAGTAATTCTCGGAACTTTCAAAAATCTCAGAATTTTAAGCATCTCAGGAATCACAGAAATCTCAGTTATTTCAAAAATTACAGAATTCTCAGAAATCTCAGGAAATCTCTCTCTATTTCAAAAATTACAGAATTCTCAGAAATCTCAGGATTTTCAAAAATCTTGGAATTCTGGGAAATCTCAGAATTTAAAAAATTCTCAGAATTTTCAAAAATCTCAGAAATCTCAGAAATCTAAGAATTCTCAGAACTCTCCGAATTTTCAAAATTCTCAGAAATCTCAGAAACCTCAGACCTTTTTGAAATAACTGAGATTTCTGTGATTCCTGGGATGTTTAAAATTCTGAGATTTTTGAAAATTCTGAGATTTACTGAAAATTCTGAAATTTTCGATAAATCTATCTCAGATTTTTCAGAAATTTTTAAAAAGTCTGAGATTTCTGAAAATTCTGAGATTTTTTAAATTTCTGAGATTTATGAGATTTCAAAGAATTCTGAGATTTTTGAAAATTCTTAGATTTCTGAGATTTCTGAGATTGCTGAGATTAATGAAATTTCTCAGAAGTTTGAGATTTCGAGGATGATTCCAACGCTGCCGTAAAAGGGAGGCAGGCGTTGTTCAAAGTACAGTGTTCTCCACTCCAATCCAGTTTTGACACATTGAGTTTGACAGCGTTGGCGTCGGGTTCGGGGTGTTTGGCGCGCTCAGTCTCGAGAGAAGTGAAGTCGCTTTTGCTGCTGTTGACAAGAGTGAGCTTTAAATGTCATGGCTGGACTGCACTGGAGAGCACTGTACGCAGACAAATATATGTTCGTGCTGTCTTAACAATGTTTATTTGTTTGTTACAGTCGAGACCAAACATCAAATGTCAACAATAGAACAACCACATCACCAATATAGCCAGAATTCGGATGCAACCAACCAACATCATCACAATAGTCACAGCAATAGTTCCGGACCATCAAAACTCACAACATCCACCACTACATCATCATCATCATCATCATCATCACCATCACCACAACCATCCACAACCGAGTATGCCCGGGATAAGGCAAAGAATAAGGAGGAAATGCCTTATCAATATGTGTAAATCTACTCAACACAACGGTGTTGACAATACGGCACTGGACCGTAATAATCAAATGTAAATAAATAAATTTAAAAAAATTTTGAAAATTTTGAAAATTGGGAAATTTATGAGATTTTTGAAATTTTTGATATTTCCAACAGTTGGAAACTTTATAAGGTTCTCAACGCCCTGTCAGTTAGGAGGCACGAAGAGAAATATAGAATAGAAGAGATGAGAAGGATCAGAAAAGGGCAGGACGAGCCTGCCCTGGGATCAGTTAGCGAACGTTCGATTCATTCGAAAACTTATCACGAGCGGATAAAGATCGGAAAATTAATATAAGCGCGCGCGAACAGCGGACTAATTTTTTGGCTCTCTCTCTCTCTCTCTATTGTATCTCAAGAGCTTAGTTTTAAAAGAAAAGCTCAGTACACTGAAAAGGCAAAAGAAGCCGCTCGTTTTTTAATACTAACATTTCTGAGATTTCTGAGATTTTTGAAATTTCTGAGATTTCTGAAATTCCTGTGAATTTTGAAAATTCTGAGAATTCTGAGATTTTTGAAAGAGTTGAGATTTTTGAAATTTTTGAGATAAATGATATTTCTGAGGCTTTTGAAAATTCTGAGAGTTCTGAGAATGCTGAGATTTCTGAGATTTCTGAGATGTCTTAAAATTCTGAGAATTTTAAAAATTCTGAGATTTTTTAAAATTTTGAGATTTCTGAGATTTCTGAGATTTTTGATATTTCTGAGATTTCTAAGATGTATGAAATTTCTGAGATTTCTTAGATATCTAGAAATTCTAAGAGTTTTGAAAATTCTAGGATTTCTGAGATTTCTGAAATTTCCTTGATTCGTGAAATTTCTGAGATTTCTGAGATTTTTGCAATTTCTGAAATTTCTGAGATTTCTGAGATTTCTAAGAATTCTGAGATTTTATGAAAATTCTTAGATTTCTGAGATTGCTGAGATTTCTGAGATTTCTAAGTCTTCGGAGTTTTCAAAAATTTCTGAGATATCTGAGATTTCTCTCAGTCTGCCTCCAGCTTCCGTAGCGACAGGACGTGTTTCGCTTCAAGCAAGCCAGAAAAAAATATGTCCCGACCTCCTCAATCCGGGTTACGTTTGAGGGTACGGTACTCCCGCAGGCCCTCATTCTAGAAGGCCTCCGGATACCCATTGACCGGCCGTACGAACCAAGGGTGGCAACCTGTTCCAAGTGCAGTCAGATTGGACACGCTGAACCGTTTTGCACCCGTAAAACATGCTGTGGGAAATGTAGAGGGGCACATGCCACCGAGGAGTGCAAACCTCCCTCCCAAAAATGTTCGCATTGCCGGGACGAGTGGCACGAGGTAGCTTTGTGCCCCGTGTACCGAAAACTCCAAAAGGAGCAGACGAAAACAATATCCGAAAGGGCACGCGGATCGTACAGCGAAGCTCTAAAGGGAGCAAACGCATCAAACCCTTTTGCTGTTTTGGGTGCAGATGCAAATGGCAAGTCCAGCCCGACTGCACTCGAACAGGTGCCATTGAGACCGGTGAAGAGAGTACCTTATAAAAAGGTATAAAGGAAAGTCCTAAGGACAAAAACTAAATCCTTGGCACAACAGCGTCTCGCCAAAGCTAAAGCTTCCACCCCAGTCCAAAAACGAGATGCTGAACATCCCATTCCCGCTCCCCAAATTGCCAGGAAGGAGCCCAAGAAAAAGCGATCTCCCCGGACCGAAGCCCCTCCGGAAAGCTTGGCTTTTCCAACCGGGGGTTTACCGAAAACCCCTACCCCGTCCCTTTCCGAGATCCTAGAGTCCCTCCTCATGACCCTCAACCTCCCGCAGCACCTGCACATGATCGCTACTTGGGCCCTTCCTTTCCTGAAGGGGATGATCAAACAGTGGCTGGCCCAATGGCCATGCTTGAGCATGATGGTCCGGTTGGACGATTAATTCCTCCAAGGGCTACCATCTTACAGTGGAACTGTAGGAGTTTGCTTGGCAAGCTAGACTCCTTTAAAGCATTAGCGGGCGAGCACAACTGCGATGTGTTCGCCCTCTGTGAAACTTGGCTATCGGAAGAAATTAATCTTACCTTCCCTGGATATAATATAATCCGTGAAGATCGCATTACAAGGGGTGGAGGGGTACTAATTGGTGTTCGAAAGAGTCACGCTTTCAACAGAAAACCTACCCCTAGGCAAGAAATGATCGAAACTGTCGCAGTCAAGGCAAAAATAAGCGGTCTTCACGTGACAATTGCATCCATTTATATCCCCCGAGAGCCAACAATGAAAAAGAAAAAATTGAAAAGATCAAAGAGGATCTTGGAAACTTAGCAGCGGTCTTGCCTGGACCACTTTTGATCCTGGGAGATTTCAACTCCCATGGATCGACTGGGGCTGCGATAAGGATGACATTCGCGCTCCAATTATCCGAGACATCTGCGACAGATTTTGGTTTTCAATCCTCAACTCAGGAGAGGCAACTAGGATGCACACACCGAAGAGTAGGGCGAGTGCACTGGACCTGTCTCTATGTCCATCAGCGATGGCCCTGGATTTTAGTTGGAAGGTGATCCAGGACCCTATCGGCAGTGATCACTTGCCGATAGAAATTTCCTACATCAAGGGAGGATGTCCAGGAGGTGGAATCCCCGTTCAATGTGACTTAACGGGGAACATCGACTGGACAAGATACGGTGAATTAGTAGCCGCTTCGCTTTCTCTTGACTTGGAAGATTTGTCTCCAGTTCAGGAGTACGAAAAACTTGTTTCAGTTTTAAACAAGTGCGCTCTTGAGGCCCTAACAAGGCGCTCCCACCAACCAAGGACATTCAAAAAACCCCCCACTCCTTGGTGGGACCAGGATTGCCAAGCGGCTTTTAACAAGAAGCGGGAGGCGTTTAAGGCATTCCGGGACACGGGCTCAAGGTCTTTATATGAAAAATATAAAGGACTGGAGAGATCGTGCAAAAACCTGTTGAAGGCGAAGAAAAGGGGCTATTGGCGTAGATACGTCAATAACCTAGACCCTTCCGCTTCACTTAATTCGCTTTGGAGAATGGCTAGAAGGATGCGAAACAGCAATTACACCAACGAGAGCGAAAGCTTTTCTGGCGAGTGGTTGAATGAATTTGCCCACAAGCTTTGCCCCGATTTCGTTCCTGCGCAAAACTTTGCACAAAACGCGCCTGGCAGTGACCCTATCATGGACTCACCGTTCACTATGGTTGAGCTATCGCTTGCTCTTCTATCAATCAAAACTTCTTCCCCAGGCCTGGATCAGATCAACAGCAAACTGCTGCAAAATCTTCCCGACATGGGCAAGAAACGTCTGTTGAGAACCTTCAACAATATGTTGGAGTTCAACAGCGTCCCGCAAGAATGGAGAGAAGTGAAAGTTGTCACTATTTTGAAGCTTGGCAAACCGCCATCAAGACACGATTCATATCGGCCAATATCGCTACTTTCGTGTCTGAGGAAACTCCTTGAAAGGATGATTCTCTTACGGTTAGAAGAATGGTGGGAAAAAACAACCTTCTATCAGATACCCAGTTTGGTTTTCGTAAAGCCAGGGGTACTAATGACTGCTTAGCGCTTTTGGTGACAGAAATAGAGCTTGCCCGTGCACGCAAGCAGAACATGGGGTCTATCTTCCTTGACATACAGGGGGCATTTGACTCAGTTTCTCAATACAAACTGAGTCAAAAGTTAGAAAATACGGGCATGGGACCAAAGTTGAATAACTTATTCAACCTTTTGTCGGAAAAAGTTATGAATTTCAACAATGGTCACGTGCAGCTAAAACGAACCAGCCTCCATGGACTAGCACAAGGGTCCTGCTTGAGCCCCCTGTTGTATAACTTTTATGTAAGTGAGATAGACTCTTGTCTAGCGCCAAACTGCAGTCTTAGACAATTGGCAGACGACGGCGTTATATCTGTTGCAAGCAGAGACGCCGACGAAATACAACTGGCTTTACAAACCACTCTGGATAATCTTTCCGAGTGGTCTGAAAACCTTGGTATCAAGTTCTCTGCTACGAAAACTGAGATGGTAGTCTTTTCTCCTTTCAGCGACACGGGAAAAAACAGGGAGAAAAGGCTATATGATCCGAAAATTGATGCCTTTTCATATGGTGAAAAGATATCAACATCCGACAATTTTCGATACCTTGGTGTATGGTTTAATTCAAGGCTAAACTGGAGTACTCATTTCACCCATCTGGTGCAAAAATGCAGTAAGAGAATCAACTTTCTAAGGACAGTCACAGGATTCTGGTGGGGCGCACATCCAACAGACGTCCTGAGACTGTATAAGACAACGGTACTATCCGTATTGGAATATGGAAGCATATGCTTCCATTGGGCATCCAATACGTTGATACTCAAGCTTGAAAGGCTACAGTACCGCTGTCTTAGACTCGCACTAGGGTGCATGAAATCCACACACAACATGTCCCTAGAAGTGATGACCGGAGTGATGCCGCTCAAACTACGTTTTGAAATGCTGTCGCTTCGCCTTCTAGTCCGTTGTTCAGTATCAAATCCCTTGATAATAGAAAATTTTGAAGCGCTTCAAGAGACAGGTTCTAAGTGCAAAATCTTAAAGATCTACGAAGATTTTGTTGCCCTACAAGTGCATGCTAGCGCTCCACAGGCATTAAATCGTGCTGCCCTTCCTGAGAACTACAGTTCCATTTTAATAACAGATTCCTCATTGCACGAGGAAATTAAGACCATACCTAATGATCTTCGCCCGAGGGTAGTTCCGGGCATTTTCATGAATAAGTATGGTCATTTAGACCAAATAAGCCAGTACCACACTGATGGATCATCCTCTGAGGAGGGCACTGGCTTCGGTGTTTTTAGCGAGTTCACCGAAGCTTTTTTCAAATTGAGGCAGCCATGTAGTGTTTACACCGCAGAGCTAGCCGCAATCTTGTACGCACTATCCATGATAGCAGCGAGACCTTCGGACCAGTACTTCATCTTCACTGATAGCCTTAGTGCTATTGAAGCTCTGAGATCTCCGAAGGCTGTTAAGAGTCAGGATTTCTTCACCATAAAAATCATTGAACTGCTTGGCTCAATGTTCGATAAGGCGTATAGGATCTCGCTAATTTGGGTCCATTCTCATTGTGAAACTCCCGGCAATGAGAAGGTAGACTCACTGGCCAAAACAGGCGTCCAAGAAGGCGCTTTTTACGACCGACCGATCTCGGCCCAGGAGTTCCTTCGTTTTCCACAGCAACTTTTCCTGTCTCGCTGGCAGAGCATGTGGGAGGCGGATGAACCCGGGCGTTTTCTCTTCTCGATCTCTCCGCAAGTGTCCCTGCGGCCTTGGTTCGATGGGCTCTCTGTGGACCGGGCGTTCATACGGATGATGTCTCGACTGATGTCGAATCATTTTGCGTTGAATGCTCATCTACAGCGTATAACTCTGACTCAGACAAAAGTATGGGACTGCGGTGACGGATTCCACGATGTGGATCACCTTCTGTGGTCTTGCGTGGAGTTTGAAACCGCAAGACCTTCCTTGTTGAGCGCAGTCGAGAATGTCGGCAGACGACCGGGTACAGAAATTAGAGAAGTGTTGGCTACCAGGGACCTCCTGTACATGAGGATCATTTACCGATTCGCCAGAGACAACGGTCTCGTCCTATGATTCCGCATCCCAAGTATCCTTCCAATCCTTATTCGTATTTCCCCATTCCTTTGTTGTTAAATGCTGTGTTATCTATGTTTTAAGTGTATTTTTTGTAGTGCCACGGGTGATCCGATGACTGGGCAACAGCACTCGAGGGTGATTCCAACACTGCCGTTAAAGGGAGGCAGGCGTTGTTCAAAGCGCAGTGTTCTCCACTCCAGTCCAGTTTTGGCACATTGAGTTTGACAACGTTGGCGTCGGGTTCGGGGTGTTCGGCGGGTTCAGTCTCGGGAGTAGTGAAGTCGCTTTCGCTGCTGCGGGATAGAGCTTGTCGATCATCCTTTGATTGAACGTTGACTGGATTGAGCTTGGAATGTCATTGCTGGAATGCACTGGAGAGCACTGTACGCAGACAAATAAATGTTCGTGCTGTCTTAACAATGTTTATTTGTTCGTTACAGTCCAGACCATAGCAAAATGATGAACAATAGATCAGCCACAACACCACAATAGCCGGAATTTGGATGCAATCAACCACCATCATTACAATAGCCACCGCAATAGAACCGGACCATCATCCACGAATACATCATCTTCATCATCATCATCATAATCATCATCATAATCATCATCATCACCATCATCATCACCATAACCGAGTATGCCCGGGATAAGGCAAAGAATAAGAAGGAAATGCCTTATCAAGATGATTATAAAATTTACTCAACACAAGCGGTGTTGACAATACGGCACTGGACCGTCATTATTAATTTTAAATAAAAAAATAAATAAAATGTGAGATTTCTGAGATTTCTGATTTTTATGATATTTCTGAGATTTCTAAGAATTCTGACGTTTTTTAAAATTCTTAGATTTCTGAGAATTCTGAGATTTTTTCAATTTCTGAGATTTCTGAGGTTTCTGAGATTTCGGAGATTTTTTAATTTTCTGAGATTTTTTAAATTTCTGAGATATCTGAGAATTCTAAGATTAATAAATTTTCTGACACGTCAGATATTTCTGAGATTTTTGAAAATTTTTAAATTTCTGAGATTTCTGATATTTCTGATATTTCTGATATTTCTGGGATTTCTGAGATTTCTGCAATTTCTGAGAATTCTGAGAATTAAGAGATTTCTGAGAATACTTAGATTTTCGAAAATTCAGAGATTCGTGAAATTTCTGATATTTCTGAGATTTCTGAGACTTCTGAAATTTCTCAAATATCTGAGTTTTCTGCCATTTCTGAAATTTCTGAAAATTCTGAGATATCGAAAAATTCTTAAAATTTTGAAATTTCAGATATTTCTGAAATTTCTTAGATTTCTGAAATTTCTGAGATTTTTTAAAATTCTGACATTTCTGAAATTTCTGATATTTTTGAAAATTCCTAGATTTTTGAAATTTCTGAGATTTCGGAGATTACTGAGATATCTAAACATTCTTAGATTCCTCAAAAATCTCAGAATTTTTAGTTAGCTTAGAAATCTAAATAAAATCAGGAATCTCAGAAAACTTAGAAATCTAAAAAACCTTAGAAAATTAAGAAATCAAGGAAATCTCAGAAATTCTGAGATTTCTGAAATTTCTAATAATTCTGTAATTTTTAAAATTTCTGAGATTTCCGATTTTTCTGAGATTTCTGAGATTACTGAGATTTCTTAGATTTCTGAAATTTCGGAGATTTTTTAGATTTCTTAATTTTCTGAAATTCTGAGATTTCTTAGATTTATGAGTATTCTGAGATTTTTGGAAATTATGAGATTTCAGAGATTCTGAGATATCTCAAAATTCTGAAATTTTTGAGAATTCTTAGATTTCTGAAAATTCTGAGATTTTTTAAATTCCTGAGGTTTTAGAAATTTCTGGGATTTCTAAGATTTCTAAGATTTCTGAGGATTCTGATATTTCTAAGCATTCTGAGATTTTTAAAAATTCTGAGATTTCTATTAATTCTGATATTTTTTAAATTTCGGAGAATTCTGTGATTCTTGAAATTTCTGAGATTTCTGAGATTTCTAAGAATTCCGGGATTTTTAAAATTCCTGAGATTTTTGAGATATCTGAGATTTCTGAAATTTATTAAAATTCTGAGATTTTTAAAATTTCTGAGAATTCTGAGTTTTCTGAAATATTTGAGATTTTTGAGATTTTTGAAAATCCTAAGATTTCTGAGAATTCTGAGATTTTAGAAATTTCTGAGATTTCTGAGATTACTGAGATTTCTGAGAATTTGGAAAATTCTGAGCATTCGGAGATTTTTTAAATTCCTGAGATTTCTGAGAATTCTGAGATTTTTGAAATTTCTGAGGTGAGGGGATTTCTGAGGAAAAATGTCTGAAAATTCAAATTTTTTGTTTAAATTCTGAGATATTGGAGATTTCTGAGATTTCCTTGATTTCTTAATTTTCTAAGGTTTTTTAGATTTCTAAGTTTTCTGAGATTCCTGATTTTATTTAGATTTCTAAGCTAACTAAAAATTCTGAGATTTTTGAGAAATCTAAGGATTTTTGCAATTTCTAAAATTTCTGAGATTTCTGAGTTTTCTGAGATTTCTGAGATTGATGAGAATTTTGAGATTTTTGGAAATTTCTGCTATTTGAAAAATTTCTGAAAATTCTGAAATTTTTGAAAATTATGAGATATTGGAGATTTCTGAGATTTCTTAGATTTCTGAAATTTTTGAAAATTTTTAGATTTCTGAGAATTCTGAGATTTTTTAAATATCTGGGGGTAAAAAATTTCTGAGAATTCGGAGATTTCTGAGCTTTCTGAAAATTCTGAGATTTCTAAGAATTTTGAGATATTTGAAAATTCTGAGATTTTTAAGAATTCTGAGATTTTTGAAATTTCTGAGATTATTGAAAACTGCGAATTTCGAGATTTTTGAAATTGTTGAGATTTTTGAAATTTGTGAGATTTCTGAGACTTTTGAAAATTTTGAGAATTCTGATAATTCTGAGATTTCTGAGATTTCTGAGATGTCTTAAAATTTCCTAGAATTTCGGAAATTTCTGAGATTTCTTAGAATTCTGAGATCTTTTAAAATTCTGACATTTCTGAAATTTCTGAGATTTCTGAAATATCTAAAAATCCTGAGAATTTTGAAAATTGTGAGATTTCCGAGAATTCTGCTATTTTTGCAATTTGTGAGATTTCTGAAATTTCCTAGATTTCTGAAATTTCTGGAATTTCTGAGATTTCTGAAGTTTCTGAGATTTAGAAAATTGGTGAGACTTCTGATTTTTTTTATATTTCTAAGCTTTCTGAGATTTCTGATATTTCTGAGATTTCTGATATATCTAAAAATTCTGAGATATTTGAGAATTCTGAAATTTCTGATATTTCTGAGATTTCAGATTTTTCTGAACTTTCTGAGATTTCTGAGAATTCGGGAATTTCTAAGAATTCTGAGATTTTTGAAAAATCTGCGATTTCTGAGAATTTTGATATGTGTTAAATTTCTGAATTTTCTGAGGTTTCTGGGATTTCTAAAATTTCGGAGATTTTTGAGATTCCTGAGATTTTTAAAATTCTGAAGTTTATGAAAATTCTGAGATTTCTGAGAATTCCGATATTTTGGGAAATACTAAGATTTCTGAGATTTCTGAAATTTTTAAAAATTCTGAGATTTTTGAAAATTCTGAGATTTTTGACATTTTTTAGAATCCTGCGATTTCTAAGAATTCTTAGATTTTTTACCATTCTTAGATTTCTGAGAATTAATTAATTTTTTAAATTTCTGAGATTTCTGAGGTTTCTTAGATTTCCAAAATTTCTGAGAATTCTGGGATTTTTGAAATTTCTAAGGTATTTGAGATTTCTGAGATTTATTAAATTTTTGAGATATCAGAGAATTGTGAGATTTTTGAAAATTCAGAGATTTCTGAGATTTCTGAGATTTCTGATATTTCTGATATTTCTGATATTTCTGAGATTTCTGAGATTCTTTGTCTAACATCGTCTCAAATAAATTGTCGGGAAGTGGGAGTTAAGGAGCGTGTGGTTTATTTGGAGAGGAAACGCAAGTGTGGTAAGCTTATCTCATTCGATCTTTCGCATGCATTTGATCGCGTCGATAGAAATTTTCTCTTCAACAACATGCTTTCGCTGGGGTTCAATCCTAAGTTAGTGGGACTTCTGCGGAGGATTGGTGAGCAGTCAACGTCCCGCATCCTTATCAATGGTACCTCTCCTCTCCCTTGCCCATACGACGCTCCGTACGTAAAGGTGATCCGCTTTCCATGCACCTATGTATCCTATACATACAGCCCCTCATCACGAGATTAGAAGGTATATGTTGCGGTCAAGACGACTAGGTTAATGCATATCCTGAAGATATCTCCGTGGTGACTACCTCTCCCGAAAAAACCAAGCAGATCAGAGCGGCCATTGACGCTTTCGGTTTATGTTCCGGTGCCACACTCAACGTCAGAAAAACCGAAGCACTCGATGTTGGACATGTCACGGTTAACAACACCATCACTATTCCTTGGCTGAGGACTGTGGAAAGGTTGCGAATTCTCGGCATCCTCTTCACCAACAACGTTCGTGAAGCGGTGAGACACAACTGGGACATCGTGATCAACCAATTCCAGCGTTTGGTCTGGCTTCACCGCATGAGAGACTTGAACCTTATGCAGAAGATAGCCCTATTAAATGGGTTTCTTCTGCCTAACCTATGGTACGTGGCTTCTGTAGGTGGCACCAGAGCCATTGACTTAGCAAAGGTCTCACTGACGATTGGGTCATTCCTTTGGCAAGGATCTGGAGGCATTCGTGTACCTCTCTTACATTTAGCCTTACCCGGCAACCGTGAAGGGCTAAATCTGCATATTCCGGCCATCAACATCCAGGCGCTGCTGACCAGCAGGTATGTCGCAGAACAGGACTATCTGCGAGTCGGTGGCCAGCAAATTTTGTACGCGGGAAACCCGCCGAACATCAACCCTGTTCCAACAACTTACCCGTGCCTCAGAAAGGTTGTCATGCAGCTAGCATACATACCAACCACAACAAATAAGATCACCGCCCTAGCGATTCGTCGGATGTTAGTTGAGAGGCTTCCTGACACAAAGGTCGAGCAGGAATCTCCAACCGTAAACTGGCGACTAGTGTGGAGCAACATCGGTTCGCAACGGCTGTCTTCCAAACAGAGATCAGTCTTGTACTTGCTGGCACACAATAATATAACTCACGGAGAGCTATTTTCCAGGATGAATCGTGGATCCTCAGCTTGCGCAGAGTGCTCCCAGGTGGATACAATTGAACACAAATTTGCTTTGTGTTCCAGAGTGTGCACAGCCTGGAGTATTCTGATGCAAGCTATCCAAAACGTCGAGCCCTCCCTTTACTCCCTCATTCCAATCCCTTCGCTTACCTGTTCTAACAAATGTTAGTAAAAGTAAGCGGATCCCAATCCTACGTTTGTTTGCTAACTACATCATCCACATTGTTGGAAACAACAACGCTGTGATTGATGAAGAAGTCCTTAAATGTTCATTGTAACCTTTGAAGTTGATTTTCATATCCAGTTTTTGTTTTCGTTAAATTGTTAACTAGAGTTTAAGGTTTTTTATTTTATTTTTTTTTTTAATAAATGTTTTATAAAAAAAAAGATTCCTACTATTTCTGGGTTTTCTGACATTTCTGAGATTTCTGAGATTTCTGATATTACTGATATTTCTTAGATTTCTGAGATTGCTGAGCTTTCTGAAATTTCTAAGAATTTCGAGATATCTAAAATTTCTGAGATATCTTAGATTTCTGTGATTCCTGATTTTTCTTATATTTCTGAGATTTTTGATATTTTTGAGATTTTTTAGAATTCTGAGATTTTTTAAAATTCTTAGATTTCTGAGAATTCTGGGATTTTTTATATTTCTGACAGATCTGAGATTTCTGTGATTTTAAAATTTCTGAGATATCAGAGAATACAGAGATTTTTGAACATTCGGAGATTTATGATATTTCTGATATTTCTGAGATTTCTGAGAATCCTGAAATTTCTGAGTTTTCTGGCATTTCTGAGCTATCTGATATTTCTGAGATTTATGAAACTTCTGAGATATCTAAAAATTCTGTGAAATTTGAAATTTCTGAGATTTCTAAAATTTCTGAGATTTCTGAGATTTTTGAAATTTCTGAGATTTCTGAAAATTCTAAGATTCTTGAGAACGCTTTGATATCTGAGAATTCTGAAATTGCTCAAATTTCTGGAATTTCTAAAGTTTCTGATATTTATAAAATTTCTGAGCATTCTGATATTTTTTAAAATTTCTAAGATTTCTGAGATTTCTGAGATTTCTAAGATTTCTGAGATTTCTGACACTTCTTTAAATTTCAAGATCTTTGGAAATTTTGAAATTTTTAAATTTCTGAGATTTCTGAGATTTCTGAAATTTATGAAAATTCTGAGATTATTGAAAATTCTTCGATTTCTGAGAATTCTGATATTTTTTTAATTTCCGAGATTTCTGAGAATTCACAGGTTTAAGAAATTTGTGAGATTCCTTCAATTTTTGAGAATTCTGATATTTCTAAGAATTCTGAGATTTTTTAAAAACCTGAGATATCTAAGAATTTCGAGACTTTTAAAAAATTCTGAGATTTTAGAAATTTTTGAAAACACTGAGATTTCTGAGGATTCTGAGATTTCAGATTTTTCTGAGCTTTATGCGATTTCTAAGAATTCTGACATTTCTAAACATTCTGAGATCTATGAAAATTCTGAGTTTTCTGAGAATTCTGATATTTTTAAATTCCCGCGATTTCTAAGATTCCTGAGATGTCCTAAAATTCTGAGATTTCTGAAAAATTTGAGATTTTTGAGATTTCTGAGATTTCTAAGAATTATGAGATTTTTTACAATTCTTAGATTTAAGATAATTCTGAGATTTTTAAATTTCTGAGATTTCTGAGGTTTCTGAGATTTCCTAAATTTCTGAGAATTCTGAGATTTTTGAAATTTCTGAGATATCTGAGATTTCTGAGATTTATAAAATTTCTGAGATATCAGAGAATTCTGAGATTTTTAGAAATTCGGAGATTTCTGAGATTTATGAGAGTTCTGATATTCCTTCTCTTTCTGAGTTTTCTGACATTTTTGAGATATCTGATATTTCTGATATTTCTGATATTTCTGAGTGTTGGAAACTTTATAAGGTTCTCATTGCCCTGTCAATTAGGAGGCAAGAAGAAGAAAAGAAGAGATAAGAAGGATCAGAAAAGGGCAGGACGAGCCTACCCCGGGATCAGTTAGGCAACGATCGATCATTCGAAAACGTATCACGAGCGGATAAAGATAGGAAAATTAATATTAGCGCGAGCGAACAGTGGACTAATTTTTGGCTCTTTCTTTATTTCTCTCTATTGTATCTAAAGAGCTTGGTAATAAAGAAAGCTCAGTACACTGAAGAGGCAAATGAAGCCGCTCGTTTTTTAACATTCCAAAAAATTATCCGACTTCGATAATGGGAACGTGAACGAAAGTAGTGACGCTTATTTTACTTGCACCGGTAACACTTGTTTCGCGGAGCGGAAAGTACAGTAAGCTAGGCGCGCGAGTGAGAAAAAGTGTTAAGTGAAATGGAGCAGAGTAAAGCGAGTCGTATACGGCGAGCAGAGGATACTCTAGTGGCGAGTCCGGAGATGGAACGCGAGGACAGCGGAAACGTTTCTGGCGGGCCAAGCCGATTATCATCAACTCCGGGAGCACGGCGAGTTATATCGTCGGGAGGAAACACCCAGAGGAGCGTAACCATCCCTGCACTAAGCACGGCAGCATCGTCCGAACAAACACAGGTGAGCCACGAAGAGGCCCGCGAAACGCGGAGAACGCGTTTGCAGGAGCTTGAGCGCGAGATGCAGACGCTGATGGACGCCGAAAACGACAATGGCGCATCGTCCATCGCTCAGCGTCCTAGTTGCAGCACTGGGGGGACGCGTTATCCCGAATTCGCGGAGTGGGTGCGCGGTTTCGATGAGTACGTGCGCGCGGCTGACCTGCATGGAGTTGGCTTCTCGCGAGGTCACGTCCCCTGGGCCAAAGGTCATGACCTCGGGCCTTACGGCGCGACACCATCAGCACACGCGACACTACCGAGAAACACAACAAACCAGGGTAGTGTCGCGACACACACACACCAACACACTGTGCGACACATAACGGCTATGCAACACATACGGGATACGCGACGCACCAGGGATACGCGACACAACCAGGATGCGCGACACTACCGGCCTACACAGCACATACACACACACTACCGCCGTACACCACATATTCACAAACACTGCCGCCACACACTGCATCAACACAACCCGCATTTACACAGTCACATCTTGGTGCCACAATGCTCAGCCAGAGCCAGATAGCGGCTCGCCAACCGGTGCCCCGCGACTTGCCGATGTTTTCAGGAGACGTGGAAGCCTGGCCGCTTTTTATAGCGACGTATAACCGCACCAACGCCTCCTGCGGTTACACGGATGATGAAAACATCGGCCGCCTGCAGCATGCGCTGAGAGGAGCAGCACTCGAAGCTGTGGGACACCTTTTGTCCTTTCCGGGTGGTTTGAAGGAGGCTATGGCAACCCTGCACGCGCGTTTGGGAAGACCCGATTTGATCGTCGAATCGATGATCGAGAAGATCAGGAGGATGGCACCCCCGAAGGTTGACAGGTTGACAACGGTGGTGGATTTCGGATTCGCAGTGAAGCGTTTGGTGGGAGCGATGACGGCGTCCGGGCTACGAGGCTACATGTACGACGTAGCCCTCCTAAAAGAGTTGGTTAGGAAGCTGCCACCCGTCATATGCATTGACTGGGCGCGTGCTAGGAGACACTCACCGGAGGTGACGCTGGTGGAGTTTGGTCGATGGATCGGAGATCTAGCAGAAGATCTCTGCGGCGTTATTGATATAAACCCCGTGACGACCAGCAGCGACCAGAATCGTCGACAGCCGGAACCTCAAGCTCAGCCACCCCGTAATCAGCCTCAGCGATTCCAGCCCCATCGATTCCCGTCAGTGCAGCCCGATCGACGGCAACCTGTTGGTACTGGGCGTGTTCACCCAGCGTACTGCAAAACCACGGTTCTGCTGAGAGAGGACCCAGGCGAGAAGGACCCAACTTCGTCAATCGACGCACCAGCCCTGCTGCCCCGTTGTCTTCTGTGCGGCGCGGACTTTTCGTCTCTCGCGCAGTGTAAGCGGTTTCGAGGAACAACGGTTACCGCCAGGAGGGCCTTCATAAACGAGCGCAGGATATGCCGTAAGTGTCTTGGGTACCACGGAGGTCGATGCAGTGCGAAGACGCCGTGTGGCGTAAACGGATGCACCATGCAACACCACGAGCTGCTCCACCTGGATGATCGGACAACTGCTAGCCCCGACCAGCGCGATCCTCGAGCCGACTCAGGTAAGGGAGTAGATCTTAGCATTGCTATGGTTCACACCCATTCAGGACTGAAGGAGAGCACTCTCCTGAAATACGTGCCCGTGACACTGTATGGACCCAACGGACATGTAGACACATTCGCCTTCTTGGATGACGGGTCTACATCCACCTTTATGGAACACGGACTCCTACAGGAACTAAGCATCGCAGGAACACCGCACCCGCTGAGTCTACAATGGACGGGAGACATAACCAGAGAAGAAAAGGATTCCGTTAGATTGACAGTTCGCATATCGGGCCGAAACGAGTCGCAAACGTTGTACGAATTGACTGAGGTCCATACCGTCAAAGAGCTTGCCCTTCCAACGCAGTCCGTTAACATGGCTCAACTGGCTGGCTGCTATGCGCATTTGAGAGGTCTTCCCGTTAAGTCGTACGCCGGTGCCTTGCCACGTGTCCTCATAGGCATCGACAACTGCAACATCACCCGAGCGTTGAAGAGTGTGGATGGGAAGTGTGACGAGCCAGTCGCTTCGAAAACCCGCCTGGGATGTGTTGTCTACGGTCCTTGCTCGGTTGCGAGTGCCACACCAGGATCCACGTGGAAATCATTCCATGTGTGTTCGTGTAACGCTGCGCCGGACGATCTTCTTACCGCCGCAGTGAAACGATATAGCAACGCGGAAACGGTGGAGACGCACAATAATGACCGGTATCTACCCATCTTACCGGTGACTACCCCGGAGAAACACGGCAAGATCCGCATAACGTTCGATGCAGCGGCCGTTTACGGCCTCGTCTCGCTGCCATAAGATCAACGTGGAGAGCGGCACAGCAGACAGCGGATTCATTCTGGAAGAAGTGGGTTTTAAAACACTTACCTACGTGCCATTGGAAGATGAAACGGCCGAGCCTTTAACGCCGAACCACCTGCTCCTCGGGAGCTCTGATGGGAGCAAACCGCCAGCCGTTTACTGCGACAGTCCCGCAGCCTTGAGATCATCGTGGAGAGCAGCACAACAGGCAGCGGACTTATTCTGGAAGAAATGGGTTTCCGAATACTTACCTACTCTTACTCGTCGGACCAAGTGGTTCGAACCGGTACGGCCAATCGAGATAGGGAATTTGATCGTGATAGCGGATAACAATTTGCCTAGGAATTGTTGGCCAAGAGGACGTATTGTATCGGTTGTCCCTAGCAAGGATGGACAAGTCAGACAGGCGACAGTTGAAACCACAAGCGGAATGTACGTAAGTCCTGCACACAAAATAGCAGTCTTGGACGTTGCAGCCTAATAGAAAACCGCGTGGTTCCAACGGAGCAAGGAAAACAAACAACTACGCGACACACAAACACACATACGTACACGACACGTAAATGACAGGACTACACACGCGATAACTGACAGGGTAAAGGAAGTGAAGCCACGGTTGATAGCTAGATAAGAGAAAGGAGAGGTTGCGTCATCACATAAGGCGGGTTAAGCGTTTCAAGCGTTTACGGGCTCTAGTTGATTAGATGATACGCAGATAAGGTTGGGTCACTACGGCGGGTTAAACGTTTCAAGTGTTTACGGGCTGTAGACGATTAGATTATTCAACCGTGGCACACTTGGGGGGACAATGTTGGAAACTTTACAAGGTTCTCAACGCCCTGTCAGTTAGGAGGCAAGAAGAAGAATAGAAGAAATAAGAAGGATCAGAAAAGGGCAGGACGAGCCTGCCCCGGGATCAGTTAGGGAACGATCGATCATTCGAAAACGTATCACGAGCGGATAAAGATAGGAAAATTAATATTAGCGCGAGCGAACAGCGGACTGATTTTTTGGCTCTTTCTTTCTTTCTCTCTATTGTATCTAAAGAGCTTGGTAATAAAGAAAGCTCAGTACACTGAAGAGGCAAAAAAAGCCGCTCGTATTTTAACTCTGAGATTGCTGAGATTTCTGAAATTTCTTAGAATTTTGAGATTTCTAAAATATCTGAGATATCCGAGATTTCTGTGATTTCTGATTTTTCTAAAATTTCTGAGATTTTTTATGTTTCTGAGATTTCTGAGAATTGTGAGATTTTTTAAATTTCTTAGATTTTAGAGAATTCTGAGTTTTTTTTTAATTTCTGAGATTTCTGAGGTTTCTAAGATTTCTAAAATTTCTTAAAATTCTGAGATTTTTAAAATTTCTGAGATATCTGAGATTTCTGAGATTTATAAAATTTCTGAGATATCAGAGAATTTTAAGATTTTTGAAAATTCGGAGATTACTGAGATTTCTGAGATTTCTGATATTTCTTAAATATTTCTTAAATTCTGAGATTCCTTATATTTCTGAGTTTTCTGACATTTCTAAAATTTTTGAGATTTTTGAGATTTCTGAGATTTTTAAAAATTCTGAGATTTCTGGAAATTCTGAGATTTCTAAAAATTCTGAGATTTCTGAAAACTCTGATATTTTTGGAATTTTTGAAAATTCTGTGATTTCTAAGATTTTTTATATTCCTGAGATTTCTGGGATTTCTAAAATTTCCGACAGTTTTAAGAATTATGAGATTTTCGAAAATTCTGAGATATCTGAAAATTCTGAAATTTTTGAAATCCCTGATTGATTTTTGAGTTTCCTGAAATTTTTCAAAATTGTGAGATTTATGAGATTTTTAAAAATTCTGAGATTTCTGAGAATTGTGCGATTCATGAAATTTCTGAGATTTCTGAGATTTCCAAGAAAACCGAGATTTTTTAAATTTCTGAGATTTCTAAGATTGCTGGAATTACTGAAATTACTGAAAATTCTAAGAATTCTGAGATTCAAAAATATCTAAGATTTCTGATTTTTCTGATATTTTTGATATTTCTTAAATTTTTGATATTTCTGATATTTCTCAGCATTCTGAAATTTCTGAGCATTTGGAATTTACCGAAATTCCTAAGATTTATGAGAATTCTTAGATTTATGAGATTTCTGAAAATTCTGAGATTTTTAAATTTCTGATAATCCTGAGTTTTCTAAGATTTCTGAGATTTCTGACATTTCTAAGAATTCTGAGATTTTTGTAAATTCTGAGATTTCTGAGATTTCTGAGATTTTTGAGATTTAAAAAATTTCTGAGAATTCTGACATTTTTTAAATTTCCATTATATCTGAGATTTCTGAGTTTTCTGCGGTTTCTTAGATATCTGAGGTTTTTGATATATCTAAAAATTATGAGATTTTTGAAAATGCTGAGATTTCTGAGAATTCTGAGGTTTAAGAATTTTCTGAGATGCCTTAAATTTCTGAAAATTCTGATATTTCTAAGAATTCCGAGATTTTTGAAATTTCGGAGATTTCTAAGATTGCTGAAATTAGTGAAAAGTCTAAGAATTCTGAGATTTCTAAAATTTGTGCGATTTCAAAAATTTCTGAGATTTCTGATATTTCTGATATTTCTGCGATTATTTATATTTCTGTTATTTCTAAGCATTCTGAAATATCTGAACATGCTGAGTTTTTCGAAATTCCTAAGATATATGAGAATTCTTAGATTTCTGAGGTTTCTAGAATTTCTAATATTTTCAAATTTCTGAGAATTCTGACATTTCTAAGATTTCTGAAATTTCTGAGATTTCTGAGATTTTTAAGAATTCTGAGATTTTTGAAAGTTCTGAGAATTCTGAGAATTCTGAGAGTTTTGAAAAGTCTGAGATTCCTGAGATTTTTGAGATTTCTGATATTTCTTCAATTTCTGAGATTTCTAAAAATACTGACAATTTTGAATTTCTAAGATTTCTCAGATTTCTGAGATACCTGAGATTTCTGAGCATTCTGAGATATCTGAGATTTATGAGATTTCTTAGAATTCTGAAATTTCTGAGCATTCTGAGTTTTACGAAATTCCTAAGATTTTTTAGAATTCTTAATTTCTGAGATTACTCAAAATTCTGAGATTTTGGAAATTCCTGAAATTTCTGAGATTTTTGCAAATTTTTTGATTTCTGAGAATTTAGAGATTATTAAAATTTCTGAGATTTCTGAAATTTCTGAGATTTCCAAAATTCCTGAGAATTCTGAGATGTTTTAAATTTCTGAGATTTCTGAGATTTCAAAGACTTCTGAGATTTTTGAAAATTCTAAGATTTCTGAGATTTCTGAAACATGTTAGAATTTTGAGAATTCGATGGTGATTCCAACGCTGCCGTAAAAGGGTGGCAGGCGTTGTTCAAAGTGCAGTGTTCTCCACTTCAATCCAGTTTTGACAGATTGTGTTTGACAGCGTCGGCGTCGGGTTCGGGGTGTTTGGCGGGCTCAGTCTTGAGAGAAGTGAAGTCGCTTTCGCTGCTGTTGACAAGAGTGAGCTTTAAATGTCATGGCTGGACTGCACTGGAGAGCACTGTACGCAGACAAATAAATGTTCGTGCTGTCTTAACAATGTTTATTTATTTGTTACAGTCGAGACCAAACATCAAATGTCAACAATAGAACAGCCACATCACCACTATAGCCGGAATTCGGATGCAACCAACCAACATCATCACAATAGTCACAGCAATAGTCCCGGACCATCAAAACTCACAACATACACCACTACATCATCATCATCATCATCATCATCATCATCATCATCACCATCACCACAACCATCCACAACCGAGTATGCCCGGGATAAGGCAAAGAATAAGGAGGAAATGCCTTATCAATATGTGTAAATCTACTCAACACAACGGTGTTGACAATACGGCACTGGACCGTAATAATCAAATGTAAATAAATAAATATATAAAAGTTCTGAGATTTCTGAGATTTTTGAAAATTCTGAGATTTCTGAGATTTTTGAAAATTCTGATATTTCTAACTGTTGGAAAATTTAAAAGTTTCTCAACGCCCTGTCAGTTAGGAGGCACGAAGAAGAATAGAAGCGATACGGATCAGAAAAGGGCAGGACGAGACTGACCTGGGATCAGTTAGGGAATGTTCGAATCATGCGAAAACTTATCACGAGCGGATAAAGATCGGAAAATTAATATAAGCTCGCGCGAACAGTAGCAGACAGAGGATACTCTAGTGGCGAGTCCGGAGATGGAACGCGAGGACAGCGGAAACGTTTCCGGTGGGCCAAGCCGATTATCATCAACTCCGGGAGCACGGCGAGTTATATCGACGGGAGGAAACACCCAGAGGAGCGTAACCATCCCTGCACTAAGAACGGCAGCATCGTCCGAACAAACACAGGTGAGCCACGAAGAGGCCCGCGAAACGCGGAGAACGCGTTTGCAGGAGCTTGAGCGCGAGATGCAGACGCTGATGGACGCCGAAAACGACAATGGCGCATCGTCCATCGCTCAGCGTCCTAGTTGCAGCACTGGGGGGATGCGTTATCCCGAATTCGCGGAGTGGGTGCGCGGTTTCGATGAGTCCGTGCGCGCGGCTGACCTGCATGGAGTTGGCTTCTCGCGAGGTCACGTCCCCGGGGCCAAAGGTCATGACCTCGGGCCTTACGGCGCGACACCATCAGCACACGCGACACTACCGAGAAACACAACAAACCAGGGTAGTGTCGCGACACACACACCAACACACTGTGCGACACATGTCGGCTACGCAACACATACGGGATACGCGACGCACCAGGGATAAGCGACACAACCAGGATGCGCGACACTACCGGCCTACACAGCACGCACACTACCGCTGTACACCACATATTCACAAACACTGCCGCCACACACTGCATCAACACAACCCGTATTTACACAGTCACATCTTGGTGCCACAATGCTCAGCCAGAGCCAGATAGCGGCTCGCCAACCGGTGCCCCGCGACTTGCCGATGTTTTCAGGAGACGTGGAAGCCTGGCCGCTTTTTATAGCGACGTATAACCGCGCTAACGCCTCCTGCGGTTACACGGATGATGAAAACATCGGCCGCCTGCAGCATGCGCTGAGAGGAGCAGCACTCGAAGCTGTGGGACACCTTTTGTCCTTTCCGGGTGGTTTGAAGGAGGCTATGGCAACCCTGCACGCGCGTTTGGGAAGACCCGATTTGATCGTCGAATCGATGATCGAGAAGATCAGGAGGATGGCACCCCCGAAGGTTGACAGGTTGACAACGGTGGTGGATTTCGGATTCGCAGTGAAGCGTTTGGTAGGAGCGATGAAGGCGTCCGGGCTACAAGGGGTACATGTACGACGTAGCCCTCCTAAAAGAGTTGGTTAGAAAGCTGCCACCCGACATATGCATTGACTGGGCGCGTGCTAGGAGACACTTACCGGAGGTTACGCTGGTGGAGTTTGGTCGATGGATCGCAGATCTAGCAGAAGATATCTGCGGCGTTATTGATGTAACCCCCGTGACGACCAGCAGCGACCAGAATCGCCGACAGGCGGAACCTCAAGCTCAGCCACCCCGTAGTCAGCCTCAGCTATTCCAGCCCCATTGATTCCAGTCAGTGCAGCCCGATCGACGGAAACCTGTTGGTACTGGGCGTGTTCACCCAGCGTACTGCAACACCACGGTTCTGCTGAGATAGGACCCAGGCGAGAAGGACCCAACTTCGTCAATCGATGCGCCAGCCCTGCTACCCCGTTGTCTTCTGTGCGGCGCAGACCGTTCATCTCTCGCCCAATGTAAGCGGTTTCAAGGAACAACGGTTACCGCCAGGAGGGCCTTCATAAACGAGCGCAGGATATGTCGTAAATGTCTCGGGTACCACGGAGGTCGATGCAGTGCGAAGACACCGTGTGGCGTAAACGGATGCACCATGCAGCACCACGAGCTGCTCCACCTGGATGATCGGACAACTGCTAGCCCCGACCAGCGCGATCCTCGAGCCTGTTGGAAATATTGCTGATGCGCGAATCACAAGCATTACACTAACACTAATACTAACACAATAAGGATAGGAATAAAGTATCAGCTCAGTCTGCGTAAAACCATCAACCGCACCGGTACACTTTTCATTACCTCGCTGTGAATAGATTCCTCCACTCTTACAAGCCAACAGGTTATGGGCCCAGGCAATAGCTTGACTAATAATATCTTTTGTTGAAGCCATAAGATAAACAGTTAATACAGAAATTACTCGTTCAGAACGAACGAAAGAAGCTATAAGATGGAGATGACTAGATTGCCACTACAAAAACTTTCCAACTTAAACTACCAGACATGGAAGTTCAAAATGGAAATGTTTCTACAGCGGGAAGAAATTTGGTATGTAATAAACGATCCCAAACCAGCAGACCCAAAGCCAGAATGGATAAAAGCAGATTCGAAGGCACGAGCTATACAGCCTATACATCGAAGATGACCAAATCGGTCTCATTCGCAACTGCAAAAGTGCAAAAGAATCATGGGACGAATTGAAGAAATACCATGATAAAACATCCGATCATCATTTGCTGAAACGATTGACACACCTCGAACTAGCTGAAGGAGGAAGCATGGAACAACACATACACCGATCTTATTCAGAGGATCAACGCCACTGGTGAACCAATACCAAAACGGTGGCAGACAGCGATGTTATTATGTTCCTTGCCGGATTCATATGAAACCTTAGTTACCGTCATAGAACAAGGACCGATCCACGAACTAACGCTAGAATTGGTTAAATCAAAGCTCCTTGCAGAATCAGAAAAGGGGAAAGAAAGATCCGAAATTAGTGTGAGTGACAACGGAAAAGCCATGAAAACGGAACATTACGTCCAACACAAGTATCATCCTGGCATCTATACTAACACGCATCGTGAGCGAAACGACGAATACACACACACACAACTAAGAAAAAGATTTGCACATTCTGCAAAAAGACAGGGCCCCTCAAGCGCAACTGCAGACAGCTAAACGGCAAAACGAATCTACCAAAAGCTAAAATGGCGGAAAATGATGATGATCCTATTGTCCAAGCGAATTGCCTATTGATGAATTCGCCTGGACAATAGGCTATGATAATGCTACTAAATGGTATGTCGATAGCATCGAAACATATGACATCCAACAAGAATTTTTTCCAAACACTTTCAGCACCGAAAATCGCGAACGTAATACTAGCGAACGGGAAAAGGACGGAAGTGGCTGGCATTGGTAGCGGTGAAATCAAATGCTTGAACAGTAACGGTGAACCATGTACAATTAACCTATCGAACGTGTTATATGTACCACAACTAACAAGTGGTTTAATTTCAGTAAACACCCTGACCAAAAAGGGATTCAACGTCATATTCACGGACGAACGCTGCATCATAACGACAAATAAAGGTGAAACAGTAACCGAAGCAGAAAATACCGGCAGCCTTGCAAGCACACATGGCATAGAAGATTAGGCCACCGAGATTTTGCCATCGTTGAAATATTACACAAAGAAAACAAGCTAAAGCTAACCAACTGCGGAATAGAAGATACATGCACGCAGTGCCTAGAAGGAAAAATGAGAAGAACTCCATTCCCCAAATTATCACATTCATCATCGAAGGGAATATTAGATATGGTGCACACCGACCTAAGTGGTCCTTTCGTAAGTACTCCAAGCGGAAACAAATATTACTTATGCCTGATCGACGATTTCAGCAGAATGACATTCACATACTTACTACAATACAAGTCCAAAGCTGCTGAAAAGATTAAGCAATTTGTCGAATTCTGCAAAACTCAATTCTCACGAAAACCACGCACTATTAGATCGGACGGTGGAGGAGAATACGTGAATAAAAATCTTCAAAAGTATTTACTAAACGAAGGCATAGTAAGCCAATTCACGGCACCATACTCTCCACAACAAAACGGAGTAGCAGAGAGGAAAAATAGACACCTAAAAGAAATGGCGCTTTGTATGCTACAGGATGCAAAACTGGATCAACGCTTTTGGGCTGAAGCAATCATGACCGCTACTTACATCCAGAATAGATTGCCATCAAAATCAATAGAAATGTCACTTTATGAGAAATGGCATAAACAAAAACCATCACTCGAACACTTTCGTAAATTCGGCTGCAAAGCATATGTACAGATACCCGCAGAAAAACGGAAGAAAATGCAAGCCAAGGCCATAAAACTAACTATCGTGGGATACTCAAAAAACCACAAGGCATACAGATTCGTAAGCACAGTTACCGATCGTATTACGATAAGCAGAGACGTAAAGTTTTTGGAAAATCCGAATATCATCAACGAAGTCATCGTTGAGACTCTTCCTAATAAATTTATCCCTCAAAGTGAAATCCCACCAAAAGACAACGAAGAAGAATACGTTGAACCACCAAGTAACGACAACGATCCTGAAATAGAAGAGATTCCCGTCACGCAACTCAAAGAACGTCCAATAAGATCAACTAGAGGTAAACTACCGATTAAATATGAAGATGTCGAAATTGGACTATCCATAACAACCAACGAGCCAATCACATATCAAGATGCAATAACTGGAAACGAAAAAGAAAAATGGATCAAGGCCATTAACGATGAGTACAATTCCTTGATGGAAAATGAAACATGGGAATTAGTAAACCCTCCGAAAGGATGTAACATAATCGGCTCAAAATGGACTTTTAAAAAGAAGTTCAATGCAGACGGTAATATAGATCGATTCAAAGCACGACTAGTAGCTAAAGGTTTTGGTCAAAGATACGGCTGGGACTTCGAAGAAATATCAGCACCCGTAGCGATGTTACCAACATTACGCACATTATTGACCATAGCTGGACATGAGAACCTATCAGTAAAGCACTTCCACATAAAGACAGCATTCTTCCATGGAAAACTAGAAGAAACAGTCTACATGCGGCAACCCGAAGGTTTCATATCATCAGGACAGGAGGAGCTCGTATGCAAATTACGTAAAAGCATGTACGGTCTCAAACAGGCCGCTAATGTATGGCACAAAACCATGAAGAGTATCCTGATCGACTTGGGATTCAAACAAGTGAGTGCAGATACTTGCTTATTTCAAAAACACACTAACGAAAAAGTAAGAGTGTTCATCCTGATTTACGTAGATGACATACTCGTAGTGTCGAAATATTGCAATGAAATAACCAAGATTGAAGAAGCATTGCGCATTAAGCTTTCCATAACCACACATGGAGATGTAAAATGGTTCCTGGGAATCCGAATCCAGAAAGATAAACACGGATTCTATACACTATCGCAAAGCCATTTCATCAAAGACATCGTAAAACGTTTTGGAATGGAAGCAGCTAAAGGTTCTAAACATCCAATGGACACAAACTATTTCAAAATTCGAGAAGATAGTGAAAAGCTGAAGGACAATTTCGAATACCACAAATTAATTGGATGCTTGCTATATCTAGTAACACACACAAGACCCGATATATCAGCAGCCGCTGGAATACTAAGCAGATATGTTAAAGATCCGACCGCAACAGATTGGCAAGAAGCAAAAAGAACAGTACGATACCTGATTTCGACAACCGACTATCATCTAAAGCTTGGTAATAGCGAGAACAAATTAGAACTGGTTGGATACTGTGATGCCGACTGGGCAGGAGATACAGCAGATCGTAAATCTTGCAGCGGATACCTATACAGGTTAGGAGGAGCCACTATATGCTGGACAAGCCGGAAGCAAAGCTGCGTAGCAATGTCGACCATGGAAGCGGAATACATCGCATTATCAGAGGCAGCACAAGAAACTACATGGCTGAGAACACTTCTGGAGGAAATGGGAGAAAAGCAACATCAACCAACCACCATATACGAAGACAACAACAGTTGCATAGATTTTGTATCATTGGACTACAAAAAGAAAAAATCCAAACACATCGACACCCGATACCACTATGCAAAGGATATATGTCTCTCCGGAGCGATCAACATTACATATTGCCCGACCGATGAAATGCTTGCAGACTTCCTGACGAAACCACTTGGACCTGCAAAAATGAAGACGATCGCCTTAAATATTGGATTGACATCATGCTGAATTCGCGAGGAGGAGTGTTGGAAATATTGGTGATGCGCGAATCACAAGCATTACACTAACACTAAAACTAACACAATAAGGATAGGAATAAAGTATCAGCTCAGTCTGCGTAAAACCATCAACCGCACCGTTACACTTTTCATTACCTCGCTGTGAATAGATTCCTCCACTCTTATAAGCCAACAGAGCCGACTCAGGTAAGGGAGTAGATCTTAGCATTGCTAAAGTTCTAACCCATTCAGGACTGAAGGATAGCACGCTCCTGAAATACGTGCCCGTGACACTGTATGGACCCAACGGACATGTAGACACATTCGCCTTCTTGGATGACGGGTCTACATCTACCTTCATGGAAAACGGACTCCTGCAGGAACTAGGCATCGCCGGAACACCGCACCCGCTGTGTCTACAATGGACGGCAGACGTAACCAGAGAAGAAAAGAATTCCGTTAGATTGACAGTTCGCATATCGGGCCGAAACGAGCTGGCTGGCTGCTATGCGCATTTGAGAGGTCTTCCCGTTATGTCGTACGTTATCTGTTATCCGGTGCCTTGCCACTTGTCCTCATAGGCATCGACAACTGCAACATCACCCGAGCGTTGAAGAGTGTGGATGGGAAGTGTGACGAGCCAGTCGCTTCGAAAACCCGCCTGGGATGGGTTGTCTACGGCCCTTGCTCGGTTGCGAGTGCCGTACCAGGATCCACGTGGAACTCATTCCATGTGTGTTCGTGTAACGCTGCGCCGGACGATATTCTTACCGCCGCAGTGAAACGATATTTCGATCTGGAATCGATCGGCATTGATAAGTCCGTAAAGCCGTTGCGATCTAAGGACGACGAAAGAGAACTCGCTATACTGGAACGCGAGACTACCTTCGACGGACAGCGCTACGAGACCGGACTCCTATGGCAACGACAGCGTTGAATTACCTTGCAACAAAACCTCAGCGCTGAAGCGGTATGAATGCCTAAAACGAAAAATGTCTAAGGATCCAATTTTAGCTGGTGCTGTGAATGCCAAGATGGAAGAGTATAAAGCGAAAGGATACTTACGGCGGTTGAGCAACGCGGAAACGGTGGAGACGCACAATAATGACCGGTATCTACCCATCTTACCGGTGACTACCCCGGAGAAACACAGCAAGATCCGCATGACGTTGCAGCGGCCGTTTACGGCAACAGTCTCGCTGCCATAAGATCAACGTGGAGAGCGGCACAGCAGACAGCGGATTCATTCTGGAAGAAGTGGGTTTCCGAATACTTACCTACTCTTACTCGTCGGACCAAGTGGTTCGAACCGGTACGGCCAATCGAGATAGGGAATTTGGTAGTGATAGCGGATAACAATCTGCCTAGGAATTGTTGGCCAAGAGGACGAATTGTATCGGTTGTCCCTGGCAAGGATGGACAAGTTAGACAGGCGACAGTTGAAACCACAAGCGGAATGTACGTAAGTCCTGCACACAAAATAGCAGTTTTGGACGTTACAGTCTAATAGAAAACCGCGTGGTTTTAACGGAGCAAGAAAAAAAAAGAGAAAAGAAAAAAACAACGTGACACACAAACACACATACGTACACGACACGTAAATGACAGGACAGGATGCGATAACTGACAGGGTAAAGGAAGTGAAGCCACGGTTGATAGCTTAGATAAGAGAAAGGAGAGGTTGCGTCATCACGTAAGGCGGGTTAAGCGTTTCAAGCGTTTACGGGCTGTAGTTGATTAGATGATACGCAGATAAGATAAAGAAGAAGTTGCGTCATCACGTAAGGCGGATTAAACGTTTCAAGCGTTTACGGGCTGTAAACGATTAGATTATTCAACCGTGGCACACTTGGGGGGACAATGTTGGAAACTTTATAAGGTTCTCAACGCCCTGTCAGTTAGGAGGCACGAAGAAGAATAGAAGAGATAAGAAGGATCAGAAAAGGGCAGGACGAGCCTGCCCTGGGATCAGTTAGGGAATGATCAAATCATTCGAAAACGTATCACGAGCGAATAAAGATCGGAAAATTAATATAAGCGCGCGCGAACAGTGGACTAATTTTTTGGCTCTTTCTCTCTATTGTATTTCAAGAGCTTGGTAATAAAGAAAGCTCAGCACACTGAAAAGGCAAAAGATGCCGTTCGTTTTTTAACATTCCAAAAAATTATCCGACTTCGATAACAGTAACGTGAACGAAAGTAGTGACGCTAATTTTACTTGCACTGGTAACACTTGTTTCGCGGAGCGGAAAGTACAGTAAGCTAGGCGCGCGAGTGAGAAAAAGTGTTAAGTGAAATGGAGCAGAGTAAAGCGAGTCGTATACGGCGAGCAGAGGATACTCTAGTGGCGAGTCCGGAGATGGAACGCGAGGACAGCGGAAACGTTTCTGGCGGGCCAAGCCGATTATCATCAACTCCGGGAGCACGGCGAGTTATATCGTCGGGAGGAAACACCCTGAGGAGCGTAACCATCCCTGCACTAAGAACGGCAGCATCGTCCGAACAAACACAGGTGAGTCACCAAGAGGCCCGCGAAACGCGGAGAACGCGTTTGCAGGAGCTTGAGCGCGAAATGCAGACGCTGATGGACGCCGAAAACGACAATGGCGCATCGTCCATCGCTCAGCGTCCTAGTTGCAGCACTGGGGGGACGCGTTATCCTGAATTCGCGGAGTGGGTGCGCGGTTTCGATGAGTCCGTGCGCGCGGCTGACCTGCCTCGAGTTGGCTTCTCGCAAAGTCACGTCCCCGGGGCCAAAGGTCATGACCTCGGGCCTTACGGCGCGACACCATCGGCACACGCGACACTACCGAGAAACACAACAAACCAGGGTAGTGTCGCGACACACACACCAATACACTGTGCGACACATGACGGCTACGCAACACATACGGGATACGCGACGCACCAGGGATACGCGACACAACCAGGATGCGCGACACTACCGGCCTACACAGCACATACACACACACTACCGCCGTACACCACATATTCACAAACACTGCCGCCACACACTGCATCAACACAACCCGCATTTACACAGTCACATCTTGGTGCCACAATGCTCAGCCAGAGCCAGATAGCGGCTCGCCAACCGGTGCCCCGCGACTTGCCGATGTTTTCAGGAGACGTGGAAGCCTGGCCGCTTTTTATAGCGACGTATAACCGCGCTAACGCCTCCTGCGGTTACACGGATGATGAAAACATCGGCCGCCTGCAGCATGCGCTGAGAGGAGCAGCACTCGAAGCTGTGGGACACCTTTTGTCCTTTCCGGGTGGTTTGAAGGAGGCTATGGCAACCCTGCACGCGCGTTTGGGAAGACCCGATTTGATCGTCGAATCGATGATCGAGAAGATCAGGAGGATGGCACCCCCGAAGGTTGACAGGTTGACAACGGTGGTGGATTTCGGATTCGCAGTGAAGCGTTTGGTGGGAGCGATGACGGCGTCCGGGCTACGAGGCTACATGTACGACGTAGCCCTCCTAAAAGAGTTGGTTAGGAAGCTGCCACCCGTCATATGCATCGACTGGGCGCGTGCTAGGAGACACTTACCGGAGGTGACGCTGGTGGAGTTTGGTCGATTGATCGGAGATCTAGCAGAAGATCTCTGCGGCGTTATTGATATAAACCCCGTGACGACCAGCAGCGACCAGAATCGCCGACAGCCGGAACCTCAAGCTCAGCCACCCCGTAGTCAGCCTCAGCGATTCCAGCCCCATCGATTCCCGTCAGTACAGCCCGATCGACGGCAACCTGTTGGTACTGGGCATGTTCACCCAGCGTACTGCAACACCACGGTTCTGCTGAGAGAGGACCCAGGCGAGAAGGACCCAACTTCGTCAATCGACGCGCCAGCCCTGCTGCCCCGTTGTCTTCTGTGCGGCGCGAACTTTTCGTCTCTCGCGCAGTGTAAGCGGTTTCGAGGAACAACGGTTACCGCCAGGAGGGCCTTCATAAACGAGCGCAGGATATGCCGTAAGTGTCTTGGGTACCACGGAGGTCGATGCAGTGCGAAGACGCCGTGTGGCGTAAACGGATGCACCATGCAGCACCACGAGCTGCTCCACCTGGATGATCGGACAACTGCTAGCCCCGACCAGCGCGATCCTCGAGCCGACTCAGGTAAGGGAGTAGATCTTAGCATTGCTATGGTTCACACCCATTCAGGACTGAAGGAGAGCACTCTCCTGAAATACGTGCCCGTGACACTGTATGGACCCAACGGACATGTAGACACATTCGCCTTCTTGGATGACGGGTCTACATCCACCTTTATGGAACACGGACTCCTACAGGAACTAAGCATCGCAGGAACACCGCACCCGCTGAGTCTACAATAGACGGGAGACATAACCAGAGAACAAAAGGATTCCGTTAGATTGACAGTTCGCATATCGGGCCGAAACGAGTCACAAACGTTGTACGAATTGACTGAGGTCCATACCGTCAAAGAGCTTGCCCTTCCAACGCAGTCCGTTAACATGGCTCAACTGGCTGGCTGCTATGCGCATTTGAGAGGTCTTCCCGTTAAGTCGTACGCCGGTGCCTTGCCACGTGTCCTCATAGGCATCGACAACTGCAACATCACCCGAGCGTTGAAGAGTGTGGATGGGAAGTGTGACGAGCCAGTCGCTTCGAAAACTCGCCTGGGATGTGTTGTCTACGGTCCTTGCTCGGTTGCGAGTGCCACACCAGGATCCACGTAGAATTCGGATTCGCAGTGAAGCGTTTGGTGGGAGCGATGACGGCGTCCGGGCTACGAAGCTACATGTACGACGTAGCCCTCCTAAAAGAGTTGGTTAGAAAGCTGCCACCCGTCATATGCATTGACTGGGCGCGTGCTAGGAGACACTTACCGGAGGTGACGCTGGTGGAGTTTGGTCGATGGATCGGAGATCTAGCAGAAGATCTCTGCGGCGTTATTGATATAAACCCCGTGACGACCAGCAGCGACCAGAATCGTCGACAGCCGGAACCTCAAGCTCAGCCACCCCGTAGTCAGCCTCAGCGATTCCAGCCCCATCGATTCCCGTCAGTGCAGCCCGATCGACGGCAACCTGTTGGTACTGGGCATGTTCACCCAGCGTACTGCAACACCACGGTTCTGCTGAGAGAGGACCCAGGCGAGAAGGACCCAACTTCGTCAATCGACGCGCCAGCCCTGCTGCCCCGTTGTCTTCTGTGCGGCGCGGACTTTTCGTCTCTCGCGCAGTGTAAGCGGTTTCGAGGAACAACGGTTACCGCTAGGAGGGCCTTCATAAACGAGCGCAGGATATGCCGTAAGTGTCTTGGGTACCACGGAGGTCGATGCAGTGCGAAGACGCCGTGTGGCGTAAACGGATGCACCATGCAGCACCACGAGCTGCTCCACCTGGATGATCGGACAACTGCTAGCCCCGACCAGCGCGATCCTCGAGCCGACTCAGGTAAGGGAGTAGATCTTAGCATTGCTAAGGTTCACACCCATTCAGGACTGAAGGAGAGCACTCTCCTGAAATACGTGCCCGTGACACTGTATGGACCCAACGGACATGTAGACACATTCGCCTTCTTGGATGACGGGTCTACATCCACCTTTATGGAACACGGACTCCTACAGGAACTAAGCATCGCAGGAACACTGCACCCGCTGAGTCTACAATGGACGGGAGACATAACCAGAGAACAAAAGGATTCCGTTAGATTGACAGTTCGCATATCGGGCCGAAACGAGTCGCAAACGTTGTACGAATTGACTGAGGTCCATACCGTCAAAGAGCTTGCCCTTCCAACGCAGTCCGTTAACATGGCTCAACTGGCTGGCTGCTATGCGCATTTGAGAGGTCTTCCCGTTAAGTCGTACGCCGGTGCCTTGCCACGTGTCCTCATAGGCATCGACAACTGCAACATCACCCGAGCGTTGAAGAGTGTGGATGGGAAGTGTGACGAGCCAGTCGCTTCGAAAACCCGCCTGAGATGTGTTGTCTACGGTCCTTGCTCGGTTGCGAGTGCCACACCAGGATCCACGTGGAAATCATTCCATGTGTGTTCGTGTAACGCTGCGCCGGACGATCTTCTTACCGCCGCAGTGAAACGATATAGCAACGCGGAAACGGTGGAGACGCACAATAATGACCGGTATCTACCCATCTTACCGGTGACTACCCCGGAGAAACACGGCAAGATCCGCATAACGTTCGATGCAGCGGCCGTTTACGGCCTCGTCTCGCTGCCATAAGATCAACGTGGAGAGCGGCACAGCAGACAGCGAATTCATGCTGGAAGAAGTGGGTTTTAAAACACTTACCTACGTGCCATTGGAAGATGAAACGGCCGAGCCTTTAACGCCGAACCACCTGCTCCTCGGGAGCTCTGATGGGAGCAAACCGCCAGCCGTTTACTGCGACAGTCCCGCAGCCTTGAGATCATCGTGGAGAGCAGCACAACAGGCAGCGGACTTATTCTGGAAGAAATGGGTTTCCGAATACTTACCTACTCTTACTCGTCGGACCAAGTGGTTCGAACCGGTACGGCCAATCGAGATAGGGAATTTGATCGTGATAGCGGATAACAATTTGCCTAGGAATTGTTGGCCAAGAGGACGTATTGTATCGGTTGTCCCTGGCAAGGATGGACAAGTCAGACAGGCGACAGTTGAAACCACAAGCGGAATGTACGTAAGTCCTGCACACAAAATAGCAGTCTTGGACGTTGCAGCCTAATAGAAAACCGCGTGGTTCCAACGGAGCAAGGAAAACAAACAACTACGCGACACACAAACACACATACGTACACGACACGTAAATGACAGGACTACACACGCGATAACTGACAGGGTAAAGGAAGTGAAGCCACGGTTGATAGCTAGATAAGAGAAAGGAGAGGTTGCGTCATCACATAAGGTGGGTTAAGCGTTTCAAGCGTTTACGGGCTCTAGTTGATTAGATGATACGCAGATAAGGTTGGGTCACTACGGCGGGTTAAACGTTTCAAGTGTTTACGGGCTGTAGACGATTAGATTATTCAACCGTGGCACACTTGGGGGGACAATGTTGGAAACTTTATAAGGTTCTCAACGCCCTGTCAGTTAGGAGGCAAGAAGAAGAATAGAAGAAATAAGAAGGATCAGAAAAGTGCAGGACGAGCCTGCCCCGGGATCAGTTAGGGAACGATCGATCATTCGAAAACGTATCACGAGCGGATAAAGATAGGAAAATTAATATTAGCGCGAGCGAACAGCGGACTGATATTTTGGCTCTTTCTTTCTTTCTCTCTATTGTATCTAAAGAGCTTGGTAATAAAAAAAGCTCAGTACACTGAAGAGGCAAAAAAAGCCGCTCGTATTTTAACACTGAGATTGCTGTGATTTCTGAAATTTCTTAGAATTTTGAGATTTCTAAAATATCTGAGATATCCGAGATTTCTGTGATTTCTGATTTTTCTAAAATTTCTGAGATTTTTTATGTTTCTGAGATTTCTGAGAATTGTGAGATTTTTTAAATTTCTTAGATTTTAGAGAATTCTGAGTTTTTTTTTGATTTCTGAGATTTCTGAGGTTTCTAAGATTTCTAAAATTTCTTAAAATTCTGAGATTTTTAAAATTTCTGAGATATCTGAGATTTCTGAGATTTATAAAATTTCTGAGATATCAGAGAATTTTAAGATTTTTGAAAATTCGTAGATTACTGAGATTTCTGAGATTTCTGATATTTCTTAAATATTTCTTAAATTCTGAGATTCCTTATATTTCTGAGTTTTCTGACATTTCTAAAATTTTTGAGATTTCTGAGATTTCTGAGATTTTTAAAAATTCTGAGATTTCTGGAAATTCTGAGATTTCTAAAAATTCTGAGATTTCTGAAAACTCTGATATTTTTGGAATTTTCGAAAATTCTGTGAATTCTAAGATTTTTTAAATTCCTGAGATTTCTGGGATTTCTAAAATTTCTGACAGTTTTAAGAATTACGAGATTTTCGAAAATTCTGAGATATCTGAAAATTCTGAAATTTTTGAAATCCCTGATTGATTTTTGAGTTTCCTGAAATTTTTCAAAATTGTGAGATTTATGAGATTTTTAAAAATTCTGAGATTTTTGAGAATTGTGGGATTCATGAAATTTCTTAGATTTCTGAGATTTCCAAGAAAACCGAGATTTTTTAAATTTCTGAGATTTCTGAGATTGCTGGAATTACTGAAATTACTGAAAATTCTAAGAATTCTGAGATTCCAAAATATCTAAGATTTCTGATTTTTCTGATATTTTTGATATTTCTTAAATTTTTGATATTTCTGATATTTCTCAGCATTCTGAAATTTCTGAGCATTTGGAATTTACCGAAATTCCTAAGATTTATGAGAATTCTTAGATTTATGAGATTTCTGAAAATTCTGAGATTTTTAAATTTCTGATAATCCTGAGTTTTCTAAGATTTCTGAGATTTCTGACATTTCTAAGAATTCTGAGATTTTTGTAAATTCTGAGATTTCTAGAAGCACTGGACCGTAATAATCAAATGTAAATAAATAAATATATAAAAGTTCTGAGATTTCTGAGATTTTTGAAAATTCTGAGATTTCTGAGATTTTTGAAAATTCTGATATTTCTAACTGTTGGAAAATTTAAAAATTTCTCAACGCCCTGTCAGTTAGGAGGCACGAAGAAGAATAGAAGCGATACGGATCAGAAAAGGGCAGGACGAGACTGACCTGGGATCAGTTAGGGAATGTTCGAATCATGCGAAAACTTATCACGAGCGGATAAAGATCGGAAAATTAATATAAGCGCGCGCGAACAGTAGCAGACAGAGGATACTCTAGTGGCGAGTCCGGAGATGGAACGCGAGGACAGCGGAAACGTTTCCGGTGGGCCAAGCCGATTATCATCAACTCCGGGAGCACGGCGAGTTATATCGACGGGAGGAAACACCCAGAGGAGCGTAACCATCCCTGCACTAAGAACGGCAGCATCGTCCGAACAAACACAGGTGAGCCACGAAGAGGCCCGCGAAACGCGGAGAACGCGTTTGCAGGAGCTTGAGCGCGAAATGCAGACGCTGATGGACGCCGAAAACGACAATGGCGCATCGTCCATCGCTCAGCGTCCTAGTTGCAGCACTGGGGGGATGCGTTATCCCGAATTCGCGGAGTGGGTGCGCGGTTTCGATGAGTCCGTGCGCGCGGCTGACCTGCATGGAGTTGGCTTCTCGCGAGGTCACGTCCCCGGGGCCAAAGGTCATGACCTCGGGCCTTACGGCGCGACACCATCAGCACACGCGACACTACCGAGAAACACAACAAACCAGGGTAGTGTCGCGACACACACACCAACACACTGTGCGACACATGTCGGCTACGCAACACATACGGGATACGCGACGCACCAGGGATACGCGACACAACCAGGATGCGCGACACTACCGGCCTACACAGCACATACACACACACTACCGCCGTACACCACATATTCACAAACACTGCCGCCACACACTGCATCAACACAACCCGTATTTACACAGTCACATCTTGGTGCCACAATGCTCAGCCAGAGCCAGATAGCGGCTCGCCAACCGGTGCCCCGCGACTTGCCGATGTTTTCAGGAGACGTGGAAGCCTGGCCGCTTTTTATAGCGACGTATAACCGCGCTAACGCCTCCTGCGGTTACACGGATAATGAAAACATCGGCCGCCTGCAGCATGCGCTGAGAGGAGCAGCACTCGAAGCTGTGGGACACCTTTTGTCCTTTCCGGGTGGTTTGAAGGAGGCTATGGCAACCCGGGAAGACCCGATTTGATCGTCGAATCGATGATCGAGAAGATCAGGAGGATGGCACCCCCGAAGGTTGACAGGTTGACAACGGTGGTGGATTTCGGATTCGCAGTGAAGCGTTTGGTAGGAGCGATGAAGGCGTCCGGGCTACGAGGGGTACATGTACGACGTAGCCCTCCTAAAAGAGTTGGTTAGAAAGCTGCCACCCGACATATGCATTGACTGGGCGCGTGCTAGGAGACACTTACCGGAGGTTACGCTGGTGGAGTTTGGTCGATGGATCGCAGATCTAGCAGAAGATATCTGCGGCGTTATTGATGTAACCCCCGTGACGACCAGCAGCGACCAGAATCGCCGACAGGCGGAACCTCAAGCTCAGCCACCCCGTAGTCAGCCTCAGCTATTCCAGCCCCATTGATTCCAGTCAGTGCAGCCCGATCGACGGAAACCTGTTGGTACTGGGCGTGTTCACCCAGCGTACTGCAACACCACGGTTCTGCTGAGAGAGGACCCAGGCGAGAAGGACCCAACTTCGTCAATCGATGCGCCAGCCCTGCTACCCCGTTGTCTTCTGTGCGGCGCAGACCGTTCATCTCTCGCCCAATGTAAGCGGTTTCAAGGAACAACGGTTACCGCTAGGAGGGCCTTCATAAACGAGCGCAGGATATGTCGTAAATGTCTCGGGTACCACGGAGGTCGATGCAGTGCGAAGACACCGTGTGGCGTAAACGGATGCACCATGCAGCACCACGAGCTGCTCCACCTGGATGATCGGACAACTGCTAGCCCCGACCAGCGCGATCCTCGAGCCTGTTGGAAATATTGCTGATGCGCGAATCACAAGCATTACACTAACACTAATACTAACACAATAAGGATAGGAATAAAGTATCAGCTCAGTCTGCGTAAAACCATCAACCGCACCGGTACACTTTTCATTACCTCGCTGTGAATAGATTCCTCCACTCTTACAAGCCAACAGGTTATGGGCCCAGGCAATAGCTTGACTAATAATATCTTTTGTTGAAGCCATAAGATAAACAGTTAATACAGGAATTACTCGTTCAGAACGAACGAAAGAAGCTATAAGATGGAGATGACTAGATTGCCACTACAAAAACTTTCCAACTTAAACTACCAGACATGGAAGTTCAAAATGGAAATGTTTCTACAGCGGGAAGAAATTTGGTATGTAATAAACGATCCCAAACCAGCAGACCCAAAGCCAGAATGGATAAAAGCAGATTCGAAGGCACGAGCTACCATCGGCCTATACATCGAAGATGACCAAATCGGTCTCATTCGCAACTGCAAAAGTGCAAAAGAATCATGGGACGAATTGAAGAAATACCATGATAAAACATCCGATCATCATTTGCTGAAACGATTGACACACCTCGAACTAGCTGAAGGAGGAAGCATGGAACAACACATACACCGATCTTATTCAGAGGATCAACGCCACTGGTGAACCAATACCAAAACGGTGGCAGACAGCGATGTTATTATGTTCCTTGCCGGATTCATATGAAACCTTAGTTACCGTCATAGAACAAGGACCGATCCACGAACTAACGCTAGAATTGGTTAAATCAAAGCTCCTTGCAGAATCAGAAAAGAGGAAAGAAAGATCCGAAATTAGTGTGAGTGACAACGGAAAAGCCATGAAAACGGAACATTACGTCCAACACAAGTATCATCCTGGCATCTATACTAACACGCATCGTGAGCGAAACGACGAATACACACACACACAACTAAGAAAAAGATTTGCACATTCTGCAAAAAGACAGGGCCCCTCAAGCGCAACTGCAGACAGCTAAACGGCAAAACGAATCTACCAAAAGCTAAAATGGCGGAAAATGATGATGAACCTATTGTCCAAGCGAATTGCCTATTGATGAATTCGCCTGGACAATAGGCAATGATAATGCTACTAAATGGTATGTCGATAGCATCGAAACATATGACATCCAACAAGAAATTTTTCCAAACACTTTCAGCACCGAAAATCGCGAACGTAATACTAGCGAACGGGAAAAGGACGGAAGTGGCTGGCATTGGTAGCGGTGAAATCAAATGCTTGAACAGTAACGGTGAACCATGTACAATTAACCTATCGAACGTGTTATATGTACCACAACTAACAAGTGGTTTAATTTCAGTAAACACCCTGACCAAAAAGGGATTCAACGTCATATTCACGGACGAACGCTGCATCATAACGACAAATAAAGGTGAAACAGTAACCGAAGCAGAAAATACCGGCAGCCTTGCAAGCACACATGGCATAGAAGATTAGGCCACCGAGATTTTGCCATCGTTGAAATATTACACAAAGAAAACAAGCTAAAGCTAACCAACTGCGGAATAGAAGATACATGCACGCAGTGCCTAGAAGGAAAAATGAGAAGAACTCCATTCCCCAAATTATCACATTCATCATCGAAGGGAATATTAGATATGGTGCACACCGACCTAAGTGGTCCTTTCGTAAGTACTCCAAGCGGAAACAAATATTACTTATGCCTGATCGACGATTTCAGCAGAATGACATTCACATACTTACTACAATACAAGTCCAAAGCTGCTGAAAAGATTAAGCAATTTGTCGATTTCTGCAAAACTCAATTCTCACGAAAACCACGCACTATTAGATCGGACGGTGGAGGAGAATACGTGAATAAAAATCTTCAAAAGTATTTACTAAACGAAGGCATAGTAAGCCAATTCACGGCACCATACTCTCCACAACAAAACGGAGTAGCAGAGAGGAAAAATAGACACCTAAAAGAAATGGCGCTTTGTATGCTACAGGATGCAGAACTGGATCAACGCTTTTGGGCTGAAGCAATCATGACCGCTACTTACATCCAGAATAGATTGCCATCAAAATCAATAGAAATGTCACTTTATGAGAAATGGCATAAACAAAAACCATCACTCGAACACTTTCGTAAATTCGGCTGCAAAGCATATGTACAGATACCCGCAGAAAAACGGAAGAAAATGCAAGCCAAGGCCATAAAACTAACTATCGTGGGATACTCAAAAAACCACAAGGCATACAGATTCGTAAGCACAGTTACCGATCGTATTACGATAAGCAGAGACGTAAAGTTTTTGGAAAATCCGAATATCATCAACGAAGTCATCGTTGAGACTCTTCCTAATAAATTTATCCCTCAAAGTGAAATCCCACCAAAAGACAACGAAGAAGAATACGTTGAACCACCAAGTAACGACAACGATCCTGAAATAGAAGAGATTCCCGTCACGCAACTCAAAGAACGTCCAATAAGATCAACTAGAGGTAAACTACCGATTATATATGAAGATGTCGAAATTGGACTATCCATAACAACCAACGAGCCAATCACATATCAAGATGCAATAACTGGAAACGAAAAAGAAAAATGGATCAAGGCCATTAACGATGAGTACAATTCCTTGATGGAAAATGAAACATGGGAATTAGTAAACCCTCCGAAAGGATGTAACATAATCGGCTCAAAATGGACTTTTAAAAAGAAGTTCAATGCAGACGGTAATATAGATCGATTCAAAGCACGACTAGTAGCTAAAGGTTTTGGTCAAAGATACGGCTGGGACTTCGAAGAAATATCAGCACCCGTAGCGATGTTACCAACATTACGCACATTATTGACCATAGCTGGACATGAGAACCTATCAGTAAAGCACTTCGACATAAAGACAGCATTCTTCCATGGAAAACTAGAAGAAACAGTCTACATGCGGCAACCCGAAGGTTTCATAACATCAGGACAGGAGGAGCTCGTATGCAAATTACGTAAAAGTATGTACGGTCTCAAACAGGCCGCTAATGTATGGCACAAAACCATGAAGAGTATCCTGATCGACTTGGGATTCAAACAAGTGAGTGCAGATACTTGCTTATTTCAAAAACACACTAACGAAAAAGTAAGAGTGTTCATACTGATTTACGTAGATGACATACTCGTAGTGTCGAAATATTGCAATGAAATAACCAAGATTGAAGAAGCATTGCGCAATAAGCTTTCCATAACCACACATGGAGATGTAAAATGGTTCCTGGGAATCCGAATCCAGAAAGATAAACACGGATTCTATACACTATCGCAAAGCCATTTCATCAAAGACATCGTAAAACGTTTTGGAATGGAAGCAGCTAAAGGTTCTAAACATCCAATGGACACAAACTATTTCAAAATTCGAGAAGATAGTGAAAAGCTGAAGGACAATTTCGAATACCACAAATTAATTGGATGCTTGCTATATCTAGTAACACACACAAGACCCGATATATCAGCAGCCGCTGGAATACTAAGCAGATATGTTAAAGATCCGACCGCAACAGATTGGCAAGAAGCAAAAAGAACAGTACGATACCTGATTTCGACAACCGACTATCATCTAAAGCTTGGTAATAGCGAGAGCAAATTAGAACTGGTTGGATACTGTGATGCCGACTGGGCAGGAGATACAGCAGATCGTAAATCTTGCAGCGGATACCTATACAGGTTAGGAGGAGCCACTATATGCTGGACAAGCCGGAAGCAAAGCTGCGTAGCAATGTCGACCATGGAAGCGGAATACATCGCATTATCAGAGGCAGCACAAGAAACTACATGGCTGAGAACACTTCTGGAGGAAATGGGAGAAAAGCAACATCAACCAACCACCATATACGAAGACAACAGCAGTTGCATAGATTTTGTATCATTGGACTACAAAAAGAAAAAATCCAAACACATCGACACCCGATATCACTATGCAAAGGATATATGTCTCTCCGGAGCGATCAACATTACATATTGCCCGACCGATGAAATGCTTGCAGACTTCCTGACGAAACCACTTGGACCTGCAAAAATGAAGACGATCGCCTTAAATATTGGATTGACATCATGCTGAATTCGCGAGGAGGAATGTTGGAAATATTGGTGATGCGCGAATCACAAGCATTACACTAACACTAAAACTAACACAATAAGGATAGGAATAAAGTATCAGCTCAGTCTGCGTAAAACCATCAACCGCACCGTTACACTTTTCATTACCTCGCTGTGAATAGATTCCTCCACTCTTATAAGCCAACAGAGCCGACTCAGGTAAGGGAGTAGATCTTAGCATTGCTAAAGTTCTAACCCATTCAGGACTGAAGGATAGCACGCTCCTGAAATACGTGCCCGTGACACTGTATGGACCCAACGGACATGTAGACACATTCGCCTTCTTGGATGACGGGTCTACATCTACCTTCATGGAAAACGGACTCCTGCAGGAACTAGGCATCGCCGGAACACCGCACCCGCTGTGTCTACAATGGACGGCAGACGTAACCAGAGAAGAAAAGAATTCCGTTAGATTGACAGTTCGCATATCGGGCCGAAACGAGCTGGCTGGCTGCTATGCGCATTTAAGAGGTCTTCCCGTTATGTCGTACGTTATCTGTTATCCGGTGCCTTGCCACTTGTCCTCATAGGCATCGACAACTGCAACATCACCCGAGCGTTGAAGAGTGTGGATGGGAAGTGTGACGAGCCAGTCGCTTCGAAAACCCGCCTGGGATGGGTTGTCTACGGCCCTTGCTCGGTTGCGAGTGCCGTACCAGGATCCACGTGGAACTCATTCCATGTGTGTTCGTGTAACGCTGCGCCGGACGATATTCTTACCGCCGCAGTGAAACGATATTTCGATCTGGAATCGATCGGCATTGATAAGTCCGTAAAGCCGTTGCGATCTAAGGACGACGAAAGAGAACTCGCTATACTGGAACGCGAGACTACCTTCGACGGACAGCGCTACGAGACCGGACTCCTATGGCAACGACAGCGTTGAATTACCTTGCAACAAAACCTCAGCGCTGAAGCGGTATGAATGCCTAAAACGAAAAATGTCTAAGGATCCAATTTTAGCTGGTGCTGTGAATGCCAAGATGGAAGAGTATAAAGCGAAAGGATACTTACGGCGGTTGAGCAACGCGGAAACGGTGGAGACGCACAATAATGACCGGTATCTACCCATCTTACCGGTGACTACCCCGGAGAAACACAGCAAGATCCGCATGACGTTGCAGCGGCCGTTTACGGCAACAGTCTCGCTGCCATAAGATCAACGTGGAGAGCGGCACAGCAGACAGCGGATTCATTCTGGAAGAAGTGGGTTTCCGAATACTTACCTACTCTTACTCGTCGGACCAAGTGGTTCGAACCGGTACGGCCAATCGAGATAGGGAATTTGGTAGTGATAGCGGATAACAATCTGCCTAGGAATTGTTGGCCAAGAGGACGTATTGTATCGGTTGTCCCTGGCAAGGATGGACAAGTCAGACAGGCGACAGTTGAAACCACAAGCGGAATGTACGTAAGTCCTGCACACAAAATAGCAGTCTTGGACGTTGCAGCCTAATAGAAAACCGCGTGGTTCCAACGGAGCAAGGAAAACAAACAACTACGCGACACACAAACACACATACGTACACGACACATGACAGGACTACACACGCGATAACTGACAGGGTAAAGGAAGTGAAGCCACGGTTGATAGCTAGATAAGAGAAAGGAGAGGTTGCGTCATCACATAAGGTGGGTTAAGCGTTTCAAGCGTTTACGGGCTCTAGTTGATTAGATGATACGCAGATAAGGTTGGGTCACTACGGCGGGTTAAACGTTTCAAGTGTTTACGGGCTGTAGACGATTAGATTATTCAACCGTGGCACACTTGGGGGGACAATGTTGGAAACTTTATAAGGTTCTCAACGCCCTGTCAGTTAGGAGGCAAGAAGAAGAATAGAAGAAATAAGAAGGATCAGAAAAGGGCAAACGAGCCTGCCCCGGGATCAGTTAGGGAACGATCGATCATTCGAAAACGTATCACGAGCGGATAAAGATAGGAAAATTAATATTAGCGCGAGCGAACAGCGGACTGATATTTTGGCTCTTTCTTTCTTTCTCTCTATTGTATCTAAAGAGCTTGGTAATAAAAAAAGCTCAGTACACTGAAGAGGCAAAAAAAGCCGCTCGTATTTTAACACTGAGATTGCTGTGATTTCTGAAATTTCTTAGAATTTTGAGATTTCTAAAATATCTGAGATATCCGAGATTTCTGTGATTTCTGATTTTTCTAAAATTTCTGAGATTTTTTATGTTTCTGAGATTTCTGAGAATTGTGAGATTTTTTAAATTTCTTAGATTTTAGAGAATTCTGAGTTTTTTTTTAATTTCTGAGATTTCTGAGGTTTCTAAGATTTCTAAAATTTCTAAAATTTCTTAAAATTCTGAGATTTTTAAAATTTCTGAGATATCTGAGATTTCTGAGATTTATAAAATTTCTGAGATATCAGAGAAATTTAAGATTTTTGAAAATTCGGAGATTACTGAGATTTCTGAGATTTCTGATATTTCTTAAATATTTCTTAAATTCTGAGATTCCTTATATTTCTGAGTTTTCTGACATTTCTAAAATTTTTGAGATTTCTGAGATTTCTGAGATTTTTAAAAATTCTGAGATTTCTGGAAATTCTGAGATTTCTAAAAATTCTGAGATTTCTGAAAACTCTGATATTTTTGGAATTTTTGAAAATTCTGATATTTTGGCTCTTTCTTTCTTTCTCTCTATTGTATCTAGAGAGCTTGGTAATAAAAAAAGCTCAGTACACTGAAGAGGCAAAAAAAGCCGCTCGTATTTTAACACTGAGATTGCTGTGATTTCTGAAATTTCTTAGAATTTTGAGATTTCTAAAATATCTGAGATATCCGAGATTTCTGTGATTTCTGATTTTTCTAAAATTTCTGAGATTTTTTATGTTTCTGAGATTTCTGAGAATTGTGAGATTTTTTAAATTTCTTAGATTTTAGAGAATTCTGAGTTTTTTTTTATTTTCTGAGATTTCTGAGGTTTCTAAGATTTCTAAAATTTCTAAAATTTCTTAAAATTCTGAGATTTTTAAAATTTCTGAGATATCTGAGATTTCTGAGATTTATAAAATTTCTGAGATATCAGAGAATTTTAAGATTTTTGAAAATTCGGAGATTACTGAGATTTCTGAGATTTCTGATATTTCTTAAATATTTCTTAAATTCTGAGATTCCTTATATTTCTGAGTTTTCTGACATTTCTAAAATTTTTGAGATTTCTGAGATTTCTGAGATTTTTAAAAATTCTGAGATTTCTGGAAATTCTGAGATTTCTAAAAATTCTGAGATTTCTGAAAACTCTGATATTTTTGGAATTTTTGAAAATTCTGTGATTTCTAAGATTTTAAGAATTCTGAGATATCTGAAAATTCTGAAATTTTTGAATTTCCTGATTGATTTTTGAGTTTCCTGAAATTTTTCAAAATTGTGAGATTTATGAGATTTTTAAAAATTCTGAGATTTCTGAGAATTGTGGGATTCATGAAATTTCTGAGATTTCTGAGATTTCCAAGAAAACCGAGATTTTTTAAATTTCTGAGATTTCTGAGATTGCTGGAATTACTGAAATTACTGAAAATTCTAAGAATTCTGAGATTCCAAAATATCTAAGATTTCTGATTTTTCTGATATTTTTGATATTTCTTAAATTTTTGATATTTCTGATATTTCTCAGCATTCTGAAATTTCTGAGCATTTGGAATTTACCGAAATTCCTAAGATTTATGAGAATTCTTAGATTTATGAGATTTCTGAAAATTCTGAGATTTTTAAATTTCTGATAATCCTGAGTTTTCTAAGATTTCTGAGATTTCTGACATTTCTAAGAATTCTGAGATTTTTGTAAATTCTGAGATTTCTAAGAATTCTGAGATTTTTGAAAATTCTGAGATTTACTAGATTTTTGAGATTTCTGAGATTTCTGAGATTTCTGAGTTTTCTGAGATTTCTGAGTTTTCTGAGATTTCTAAGAATTCTGACATTTCTGAATTACTGATATTCATTATATTTCTGAGATTTCTGACATTTTTGAAATTTCTGAGATTTCTGAGATATCTATAAATTCTGAGAATTTTGAAAATTCTGAGATTTACTGAGTATTCTGAGATTTTTAAGAATTCTGAGATTTTTTAGATTTCCTAGATTTCTAAAATTTCAGAGATTTCTTATTTTTAGAGATTTTTGAAATTTCTGAAATTTCTGAGATTTTTGAGATTTAAAAAATTTCTGAGAATTCTGACATTTTTTAAATTTCCATGATATCTGAGATTTCTGAGTTTTCTGCGGTTTCTTAGATATCTGAGGTTTTTGATATATCTAAAAATTATGAGATTTTTGAAAATGCTGAGATTTCTGAGAATTCTGAGGTTTAAGAATTTTCTGAGATGCCTTAAATTTCTGAAAATTCTGATATTTCTAAGAATTCCGAGATTTTTGAAATTTCGGAGATTTCTAAGATTGCTGAAATTAGTGAAATGTCTAAGAATTCTGAGATTTCTAAAATTTGTGAGATTTCAAAAATTTCTGAGATTTCTGATATTTCTGCGATTATTTATATTTCTGTTATTTCTTAGCATTCTGCAATATCTGAACATGCTGAGTTTTTCGAAATTCCTAAGATATATGAGAATTCTTAGATTTCTGAGGTTTCTAGAATTTCTAATATTTTCAAATTTCTGAGAATTCTGACATTTCTAAGATTTCTGAAATTTCTGAGATTTCTGAGATTTTTAAGAATTCTGAGATTTTTGAAAGTTCTGAGAATTCTGAGAATTCTGAGATTTTTGAAAAGTCTGAGATTTCTGAGATTTTTGAGATTTCTGATATTTCTTCAATTTCTGAGATTTCTAAAAATACTGACATTTTTGAATTTCTAAGATTTCTCAGATTTCTGAGATACCTGAGATTTCTGAGCATTCTGAGATATCTGAGATTTATGAGATTTCTTAGAATTCTGACATTTCTGAGCATTCTGAGTTTTACGAAATTCCTAAGATTTTTTAGAATTATTAATTTCTGAGATTACTCAAAATTCTGAGATTTTGGAAATTTCTGAAATTTCTGAGATTTTTGTAAATTTATTGATTTCTGAGAATTTAGAGATTATTAAAATTTCTGAGATTTCTGAAATTTCTGAGATTTCCAAAATTCCTGAGAATTCTGAGATGTTTTAAATTTCTGAGATTTCTGAGATTTTTGAAAATTCTAAGATTTCTGAGATTTCTGAAACATGTTAGAATTTTGAGAATTCGATGGTGATTCCAACGCTGCCGTAAAAGGGTGGCAGGCGTTGTTCAAAGTGCAGTGTTCTCCACTTCAATCCAGTTTTGACAGATTGTGTTTGACAGCGTTGGCGTCGGGTTCGGGGTGTTTGGCGGGCTCAGTCTTGAGAGAAGTGAAGTCGCTTTCGCTGCTGTTGACAAGAGTGAGCTTTAAATGTCATGGCTGGACTGCACTGGAGAGCACTGTACGCAGACAAATAAATGTTCGTGCTGTCTTAACAATGTTTATTTATTTGTTACAGCCGAGACCAAACATCAAATGTCAACAATAGAACAGCCACATCACCACTATAGCCGGAATTCGGATGCAACCAACCAACATCATCACAATAGTCACAGCAATAGTCCCGGACCATCAAAACTCACAACATACACCACTACATCATCATCATCATCATCATCATCATCATCATCATCATCATCATCATCATCACCATCACCACAACCATCCACAACCGAGTATGCCCGGGATAAGGCAAAGAATAAGGAGGAAATGCCTTATCAATATGTGTAAATCTACTCAACACAACGGTGTTGACAGTACGGCACTGGACCGTAATAATCAAATGTAAATAAATAAATATATAAAAGTTCTGAGATTTCTGAGATTTTTGAAAATTCTGAGATTTCTGAGATTTTTGAAAATTCTGATATTTCTAACTGTTGGAAAATTTAAAAGTTTCTCAACGCCCTGTCAGTTAGGAGGCACGAAGAAGAATAGAAGCGATACGGATCAGAAAAGGGCAGGACGAGACTGACCTGGGATCAGTTAGGGAATGTTCGAATCATGCGAAAACTTATCACGAGCGGATAAAGATCGGAAAATTAATATAAGCTCGCGCGAACAGTAGCAGACAGAGGATACTCTAGTGGCGAGTCCGGAGATGGAACGCGAGGACAGCGGAAACGTTTCCGGTGGGACAAGCCGATTATCATCAACTCCGGGAGCACGGCGAGTTATATCGACGGGAGGAAACACCCAGAGGAGCGTAACCATCCCTGCACTAAGAACGGCAGCATCGTCCGAACAAACACAGGTGAGCCACGAAGAGGCCCGCGAAACGCGGAGAACGCGTTTGCAGGAGCTTGAGCGCGAAATGCAGACGCTGATGGACGCCGAAAACGACAATGGCGCATCGTCCATCGCTCAGCGTCCTAGTTGCAGCACTGGGGGGACGCGTTATCCCGAATTCGCGGAGTGGGTGCGCGGTTTCGATGAGTCCGTGCGCGCGGCTGACCTGCATGGAGTTGGCTTCTCGCGAGGTCAAGTCCCCGGGGCCAAAGGTCATGACCTCGGGCCTTACGGCGCGACACCATCAGCACACGCGACACTACCGAGAAACACAACAAACCAGGGTAGTGTCGCGACACACACACCAACACACTGTGCGACACATGTCGGCTACGCAACACATACGGGATACGCGACGCACCAGGGATACGCGACACAACCAGGATGCGCGACACTACCGGCCTACACAGCACGCACACTACCGCTGTACACCACATATTCACAAACACTGCCGCCACACACTGCATCAACACAACCCGCATTTACACAGTCACATCTTGGTGCCACAATGCTCAGCCAGAGCCAGATAGCGGCTCGCCAACCGGTGCCCCGCGACTTGCCGATGTTTTCAGGAGACGTGGAAGCCTGGCCGCTTTTTATAGCGACGTATAACCGCGCTAACGCCTCCTGCGGTTACACGGATGATGAAAACATCGGCCGCCTGCAGCATGCGCTGAGAGGAGCAGCACTCGAAGCTGTGGGACACCTTTTGTCCTTTCCGGGTGGTTTGAAGGAGGCTATGGCAACCCGGGAAGACCCGATTTGATCGTCGAATCGATGATCGAGAAGATCAGGAGGATGGCACCCCCGAAGGTTGACAGGTTGACAACGGTGGTGGATTTCGGATTCGCAGTGAAGCGTTTGGTAGGAGCGATGAAGGCGTCCGGGCTACGAGGGGTACATGTACGACGTAGCCCTCCTAAAAGAGTTGGTTAGGAAGCTGCCACCCGACATATGCATTGACTGGGCGCGTGCTAGGAGACACTTACCGGAGGTTACGCTGGTGGAGTTTGGTCGATGGATCGCAGATCTAGCAGAAGATCTCTGCGGCGTTATTGATGTAACCCCCGTGACGACCAGCAGCGACCAGAATCGCCAACAGGCGGAACCTCAAGCTCAGCCACCCCGTAGTCAGCCTCAGCTATTCCAGCCCCATTGATTCCAGTCAGTGCAGCCCGATCGACGGAAACCTGTTGGTACTGGGCGTGTTCACCCAGCGTACTGCAACACCACGGTTCTGCTGAGAGAGGACCCAGGCGAGAAGGACCCAACTTCGTCAATCGATGCGCCAGCCCTGCTACCCCGTTGTCTTCTGTGCGGCGCAGACCGTTCATCTCTCGCCCAATGTAAGCGGTTTCAAGGAACAACGGTTACCGCCAGGAGGGCCTTCATAAACGAGCGCAGGATATGTCGTAAATGTCTCGGGTACCACGGAGGTCGATGCAGTGCGAAGACACCGTGTGGCGTAAACGGATGCACCATGCAGCACCACGAGCTGCTCCACCTGGATGATCGGACAACTGCTAGCCCCGACCAGCGCGATCCTCGAGCCTGTTGGAAATATTGCTGATGCGCGAATCACAAGCATTACACTAACACTAATACTAACACAATAAGGATAGGAATAAAGTATCAGCTCAGTCTGCGTAAAACCATCAACCGCACCGGTACACTTTTCATTACCTCGCTGTGAATAGATTCCTCCACTCTTACAAGCCAACAGGTTATGGGCCCAGGCAATAGCTTGACTAATAATATCTTTTGTTGAAGCCATAAGATAAACAGTTAATACAGAAATTACTCGTTCAGAACGAACGAAAGAAGCTATAAGATGGAGATGACTAGATTGCCACTACAAAAACTTTCCAACATAAACTACCAGACATGGAAGTTCAAAATGGAAATGTTTCTACAGCGGGAAGAAATTTGGTATGTAATAAACGATCCCAAACCAGCAGACCCAAAGCCAGAATGGATAAAAGCAGATTCGAAGGCACGAGCTACCATCGGCCTATACATCGAAGATGACCAAATCGGTCTCATTCGCAACTGCAAAAGTGCAAAAGAATCATGGGACGAATTGAAGAAATACCATGATAAAACATCCGATCATCATTTGCTGAAACGATTGACACACCTCGAACTAGCTTAAGGAGGAAGCATGGAACAACACATACACCGATCAGAGGATCAACGCCACTGGTGAACCAATACCAAAACGGTGGCAGACAGCGATGTTATTATGTTTCTTGCCGGATTCATATGAAACCTTAGTTACCGTCATAGAACAAGGACCGATCCACGAACTAACGCTAGAATTGGTTAAATCAAAGCTCCTTGCAGAATCAGAAAAGAGGAAAGAAAGATCCGAAATTAGTGTGAGTGACAACGGAAAAGCCATGAAAACGGAACATTACGTCCAACACAAGTATCATCCTGGCATCTATACTAACACGCATCGTGAGCGAAACGACGAATACACACACACACAACTAAGAAAAAGATTTGCACATTCTGCAAAAAGACAGGGCCCCTCAAGCGCAACTGCAGACAGCTAAACGGCAAAACGAATCTACCAAAAGCTAAAATGGCGGAAAATGATAATGAACCTATTGTCCAAGCGAATTGCCTATTGATGAATTCGCCTGGACAATAGGCAATGATAATGCTACTAAATGGTATGTCGATAGCATCGAAACATATGACATCCAACAAGAAATTTTTCCAAACACTTTCAGCACCGAAAATCGCGAACGTAATACTAGCGAACGGGAAAAGGACGGAAGTGGCTGGCATTGGTAGCGGTGAAATCAAATGCTTGAACAGTAACGGTGAACCATGTACAATTAACCTATCGAACGTGTTATATGTACCACAACTAACAAGTGGTTTAATTTCAGTAAACACCCTGACCAAAAAGGGATTCAACGTCATATTCACGGACGAACGCTGCATCATAACGACAAATAAAGGTGAAACAGTAACCGAAGCAGAAAATACCGGCAGCCTTGCAAGCACACATGGCATAGAAGATTAGGCCACCGAGATTTTGCCATCGTTGAAATATTACACAAAGAAAACAAGCTAAAGCTAACCAACTGCGGAATAGAAGATACATGCACGCAGTGCCTAGAAGGAAAAATGAGAAGAACTCCATTCCCCAAATTATCACATTCATCATCGAAGGGAATATTAGATATGGTGCACACCGACCTAAGTGGTCCTTTCGTAAGTACTCCAAGCGGAAACAAATATTACTTATGCCTGATCGACGATTTCAGCAGAATGACATTCACATACTTACTACAATACAAGTCCAAAGCTGCTGAAAAGATTAAGCAATTTGTCGATTTCTGCAAAACTCAATTCTCACGAAAACCACGCACTATTAGATCGGACGGTGGAGGAGAATACGTGAATAAAAATCTTCAAAAGTATTTACTAAACGAAGGCATAGTAAGCCAATTCACGGCACCATACTCTCCACAACAAAACGGAGTAGCAGAGAGGAAAAATAGACACCTAAAAGAAATGGCGCTTTGTATGCTACAGGATGCAGAACTGGATCAACGCTTTTGGGCTGAAGCAATCATGACCGCTACTTACATCCAGAATAGATTGCCATCAAAATCAATAGAAATGTCACTTTATGAGAAATGGCATAAACAAAAACCATCACTCGAACACTTTCGTAAATTCGGCTGCAAAGCATATGTACAGATACCCGCAGAAAAACGGAAGAAAATGCAAGCCAAGGCCATAAAACTAACTATCGTGGGATACTCAAAAAACCACAAGGCATACAGATTCGTAAGCACAGTTACCGATCGTATTACGATAAGCAGAGACGTAAAGTTTTTGGAAAATCCGAATATCATCAACGAAGTCATCGTTGAGACTCTTCCTAATAAATTTATCCCTCAAAGTGAAATCCCACCAAAAGACAACGAAGAAGAATACGTTGAACCACCAAGTAACGACAACGATCCTGAAATAGAAGAGATTCCCGTCACGCAACTCAAAGAACGTCCAATAAGATCAACTAGAGGTAAACTACCGATTATATATGAAGATGTCGAAATTGGACTATCCATAACAACCAACGAGCCAATCACATATCAAGATGCAATAACTGGAAACGAAAAAGAAAAATGGATCAAGGCCATTAACGATGAGTACAATTCCTTGATGGAAAATGAAACATGGGAATTAGTAAACCCTCCGAAAGGATGTAACATAATCGGCTCAAAATGGACTTTTAAAAAGAAGTTCAATGCAGACGGTAATATAGATCGATTCAAAGCACGACTAGTAGCTAAAGGTTTTGGTCAAAGATACGGCTGGGACTTCGAAGAAATATCAGCACCCGTAGCGATGTTACCAACATTACGCACATTATTGACCATAGCTGGACATGAGAACCTATCAGTAAAGCACTTCGACATAAAGACAGCATTCTTCCATGGAAAACTAGAAGAAACAGTCTACATGCGGCAACCCGAAGGTTTCATAACATCAGGACAGGAGGAGCTCGTATGCAAATTACGTAAAAGTATGTACGGTCTCAAACAGGCCGCTAATGTATGGCACAAAACCATGAAGAGTATCCTGATCGACTTGGGATTCAAACAAGTGAGTGCAGATACTTGCTTATTTCAAAAACACACTAACGAAAAAGTAAGAGTGTTCATACTGATTTACGTAGATGACATACTCGTAGTGTCGAAATATTGCAATGAAATAACCAAGATTGAAGAAGCATTGCGCAATAAGCTTTCCATAACCACACATGGAGATGTAAAATGGTTCCTGGGAATCCGAATCCAGAAAGATAAACACGGATTCTATACACTATCGCAAAGCCATTTCATCAAAGACATCGTAAAACGTTTTGGAATGGAAGCAGCTAAAGGTTCTAAACATCCAATGGACACAAACTATTTCAAAATTCGAGAAGATAGTGAAAAGCTGAAGGACAATTTCGAATACCACAAATTAATTGGATGCTTGCTATATCTAGTAACACACACAAGACCCGATATATCAGCAGCCGCTGGAATACTAAGCAGATATGTTAAAGATCCGACCGCAACAGATTGGCAAGAAGCAAAAAGAACAGTACGATACCTGATTTCGACAACCGACTATCATCTAAAGCTTGGTAATAGCGAGAGCAAATTAGAACTGGTTGGATACTGTGATGCCGACTGGGCAGGAGATACAGCAGATCGTAAATCTTGCAGCGGATACCTATACAGGTTAGGAGGAGCCACTATATGCTGGACAAGCCGGAAGCAAAGCTGCGTAGCAATGTCGACCATGGAAGCGGAATACATCGCATTATCAGAGGCAGCACAAGAAACTACATGGCTGAGAACACTTCTGGAGGAAATGGGAGAAAAGCAACATCAACCAACCACCATATACGAAGACAACAGCAGTTGCATAGATTTTGTATCATTGGACTACAAAAAGAAAAAATCCAAACACATCGACACCCGATATCACTATGCAAAGGATATATGTCTCTCCGGAGCGATCAACATTACATATTGCCCGACCGATGAAATGCTTGCAGACTTCCTGACGAAACCACTTGGACCTGCAAAAATGAAGACGATCGCCTTAAATATTGGATTGACATCATGCTGAATTCGCGAGGAGGAATGTTGGAAATATTGGTGATGCGCGAATCACAAGCATTACACTAACACTAAAACTAACACAATAAGGATAGGAATAAAGTATCAGCTCAGTCTGCGTAAAACCATCAACCGCACCGTTACACTTTTCATTACCTCGCTGTGAATAGATTCCTCCACTCTTATAAGCCAACAGAGCCGACTCAGGTAAGGGAGTAGATCTTAGCATTGCTAAAGTTCTAACCCATTCAGGACTGAAGGATAGCACGCTCCTGAAATACGTGCCCGTGACACTGTATGGACCCAACGGACATGTAGACACATTCGCCTTCTTGGATGACGGGTCTACATCTACCTTCATGGAAAACGGACTCCTGCAGGAACTAGGCATCGCCGGAACACCGCACCCGCTGTGTCTACAATGGACGGCAGACGTAACCAGAGAAGAAAAGAATTCCGTTAGATTGACAGTTCGCATATCGGGCCGAAACGAGCTGGCTGGCTGCTATGCGCATTTGAGAGGTCTTCCCGTTATGTCGTACGTTATCTGTTATCCGGTGCCTTGCCACTTGTCCTCATAGGCATCGACAACTGCAACATCACCCGAGCGTTGAAGAGTGTGGATGGGAAGTGTGACGAGCCAGTCGCTTCGAAAACCCGCCTGGGATGGGTTGTCTACGGCCCTTGCTCGGTTGCGAGTGCCGTACCAGGATCCACGTGGAACTCATTCCATGTGTGTTCGTGTAACGCTGCGCCGGACGATATTCTTACCGCCGCAGTGAAACGATATTTCGATCTGGAATCGATCGGCATTGATAAGTCCGTAAAGCCGTTGCGATCTAAGGACGACGAAAGAGAACTCGCTATACTGGAACGCGAGACTACCTTCGACGGACAGCGCTACGAGACCGGACTCCTATGGCAACGACAGCGTTGAATTACCTTGCAACAAAACCTCAGCGCTGAAGCGGTATGAATGCCTAAAACGAAAAATGTCTAAGGATCCAATTTTAGCTGGTGCTGTGAATGCCAAGATGGAAGAGTATAAAGCGAAAGGATACTTACGGCGGTTGAGCAACGCGGAAACGGTGGAGACGCACAATAATGACCGGTATCTACCCATCTTACCGGTGACTACCCCGGAGAAACACAGCAAGATCCGCATGACGTTGCAGCGGCCGTTTACGGCAACAGTCTCGCTGCCATAAGATCAACGTGGAGAGCGGCACAGCAGACAGCGGATTCATTATGGAAGAAGTGGGTTTCCGAATACTTACCTACTCTTACTCGTCGGACCAAGTGGTTCGAACCGGTACGGCCAATCGAGATAGGGAATTTGGTAGTGATAGCGGATAACAATCTGCCTAGGAATTGTTGGCCAAGAGGACGTATTGTATCGGTTGTCCCTGGCAAGGATGGACAAGTCAGACAGGCGACAGTTGAAACCACAAGCGGAATGTACGTAAGTCCTGCACACAAAATAGCAGTCTTGGACGTTGCAGCCTAATAGAAAACCGCGTGGTTCCAACGGAGCAAGGAAAACAAACAACTACGCGACACACAAACACACATACGTACACGACACATGACAGGACTACACACGCGATAACTGACAGGGTAAAGGAAGTGAAGCCACGGTTGATAGCTAGATAAGAGAAAGGAGAGGTTGCGTCATCACATAAGGTGGGTTAAGCGTTTCAAGCGTTTACGGGCTCTAGTTGATTAGATGATACGCAGATAAGGTTGGGTCACTACGGCGGGTTAAACGTTTCAAGTGTTTACGGGCTGTAGACGATTAGATTATTCAACCGTGGCACACTTGGGGGGACAATGTTGGAAACTTTATAAGGTTCTCAACGCCCTGTCAGTTAGGAGGCAAGAAGAAGAATAGAAGAAATAAGAAGGATCAGAAAAGGGCAAACGAGCCTGCCCCGGGATCAGTTAGGGAACGATCGATCATTCGAAAACGTATCACGAGCGGATAAAGATAGGAAAATTAATATTAGCGCGAGCGAACAGCGGACTGATATTTTGGCTCTTTCTTTCTTTCTCTCTATTGTATCTAAAGAGCTTGGTAATAAAAAAAGCTCAGTACACTGAAGAGGCAAAAAAAGCCGCTCGTATTTTAACACTGAGATTGCTGTGATTTCTGAAATTTCTTAGAATTTTGAGATTTCTAAAATATCTGAGATATCCGAGATTTCTGTGATTTCTGATTTTTCTAAAATTTCTGAGATTTTTTATGTTTCTGAGATTTCTGAGAATTGTGAGATTTTTTAAATTTCTTAGATTTTAGAGAATTCTGAGTTTTTTTTTAATTTCTGAGATTTCTGAGGTTTCTAAGATTTCTAAAATTTCTAAAATTTCTTAAAATTCTGAGATTTTTAAAATTTCTGAGATATCTGAGATTTCTGAGATTTATAAAATTTCTGAGATATCAGAGAAATTTAAGATTTTTGAAAATTCGGAGATTACTGAGATTTCTGAGATTTCTGATATTTCTTAAATATTTCTTAAATTCTGAGATTCCTTATATTTCTGAGTTTTCTGACATTTCTAAAATTTTTGAGATTTCTGAGATTTCTGAGATTTTTAAAAATTCTGAGATTTCTGGAAATTCTGAGATTTCTAAAAATTCTGAGATTTCTGAAAACTCTGATATTTTTGGAATTTTTGAAAATTCTGATATTTTGGCTCTTTCTTTCTTTCTCTCTATTGTATCTAGAGAGCTTGGTAATAAAAAAAGCTCAGTACACTGAAGAGGCAAAAAAAGCCGCTCGTATTTTAACACTGAGATTGCTGTGATTTCTGAAATTTCTTAGAATTTTGAGATTTCTAAAATATCTGAGATATCCGAGATTTCTGTGATTTCTGATTTTTCTAAAATTTCTGAGATTTTTTATGTTTCTGAGATTTCTGAGAATTGTGAGATTTTTTAAATTTCTTAGATTTTAGAGAATTCTGAGTTTTTTTTTATTTTCTGAGATTTCTGAGGTTTCTAAGATTTCTAAAATTTCTAAAATTTCTTAAAATTCTGAGATTTTTAAAATTTCTGAGATATCTGAGATTTCTGAGATTTATAAAATTTCTGAGATATCAGAGAATTTTAAGATTTTTGAAAATTCGGAGATTACTGAGATTTCTGAGATTTCTGATATTTCTTAAATATTTCTTAAATTCTGAGATTCCTTATATTTCTGAGTTTTCTGACATTTCTAAAATTTTTGAGATTTCTGAGATTTTTAAAAATTCTGAGATTTCTGGAAATTCTGAGATTTCTAAAAATTCTGAGATTTCTGAAAACTCTGATATTTTTGGAATTTTTGAAAATTCTGTGATTTCTAAGATTTTAAGAATTCTGAGATATCTGAAAATTCTGAAATTTTTGAATTTCCTGATTGATTTTTGAGTTTCCTGAAATTTTTCAAAATTGTGAGATTTATGAGATTTTTAAAAATTCTGAGATTTCTGAGAATTGTGGGATTCATGAAATTTCTGAGATTTCTGAGATTTCCAAGAAAACCGAGATTTTTTAAATTTCTGAGATTTCTGAGATTGCTGGAATTACTGAAATTACTGAAAATTCTAAGAATTCTGAGATTCCAAAATATCTAAGATTTCTGATTTTTCTGATATTTTTGATATTTCTTAAATTTTTGATATTTCTGATATTTCTCAGCATTCTGAAATTTCTGAGCATTTGGAATTTACCGAAATTCCTAAGATTTATGAGAATTCTTAGATTTATGAGATTTCTGAAAATTCTGAGATTTTTAAATTTCTGATAATCCTGAGTTTTCTAAGATTTCTGAGATTTCTGACATTTCTAAGAATTCTGAGATTTTTGTAAATTCTGAGATTTCTAAGAATTCTGAGATTTTTGAAAATTCTGAGATTTACTAGATTTTTGAGATTTCTGAGATTTCTGAGATTTCTGAGTTTTCTGAGATTTCTGAGTTTTCTGAGATTTCTAAGAATTCTGACATTTCTGAATTACTGATATTCATTATATTTCTGAGATTTCTGACATTTTTGAAATTTCTGAGATTTCTGAGATATCTATAAATTCTGAGAATTTTGAAAATTCTGAGATTTACTGAGTATTCTGAGATTTTTAAGAATTCTGAGATTTTTTAGATTTCCTAGATTTCTAAAATTTCAGAGATTTCTTATTTTTAGAGATTTTTGAAATTTCTGAAATTTCTGAGATTTTTGAGATTTAAAAAATTTCTGAGAATTCTGACATTTTTTAAATTTCCATGATATCTGAGATTTCTGAGTTTTCTGCGGTTTCTTAGATATCTGAGGTTTTTGATATATCTAAAAATTATGAGATTTTTGAAAATGCTGAGATTTCTGAGAATTCTGAGGTTTAAGAATTTTCTGAGATGCCTTAAATTTCTGAAAATTCTGATATTTCTAAGAATTCCGAGATTTTTGAAATTTCGGAGATTTCTAAGATTGCTGAAATTAGTGAAATGTCTAAGAATTCTGAGATTTCTAAAATTTGTGAGATTTCAAAAATTTCTGAGATTTCTGATATTTCTGCGATTATTTATATTTCTGTTATTTCTTAGCATTCTGCAATATCTGAACATGCTGAGTTTTTCGAAATTCCTAAGATATATGAGAATTCTTAGATTTCTGAGGTTTCTAGAATTTCTAATATTTTCAAATTTCTGAGAATTCTGACATTTCTAAGATTTCTGAAATTTCTGAGATTTCTGAGATTTTTAAGAATTCTGAGATTTTTGAAAGTTCTGAGAATTCTGAGAATTCTGAGATTTTTGAAAAGTCTGAGATTTCTGAGATTTTTGAGATTTCTGATATTTCTTCAATTTCTGAGATTTCTAAAAATACTGACATTTTTGAATTTCTAAGATTTCTCAGATTTCTGAGATACCTGAGATTTCTGAGCATTCTGAGATATCTGAGATTTATGAGATTTCTTAGAATTCTGACATTTCTGAGCATTCTGAGTTTTACGAAATTCTTAAGATTTTTTAGAATTCTTAATTTCTGAGATTACTCAAAATTCTGAGATTTTGGAAATTTCTGAAATTTCTGAGATTTTTGTAAATTTATTGATTTCTGAGAATTTAGAGATTATTAAAATTTCTGAGATTTCTGAAATTTCTGAGATTTCCAAAATTCCTGAGAATTCTGAGATGTTTTAAATTTCTGAGATTTCTGAGATTTTTGAAAATTCTAAGATTTCTGAGATTTCTGAAACATGTTAGAATTTTGAGAATTCGATGGTGATTCCAACGCTGCCGTAAAAGGGTGGCAGGCGTTGTTCAAAGTGCAGTGTTCTCCACTTCAATCCAGTTTTGACAGATTGTGTTTGACAGCGTTGGCGTCGGGTTCGGGGTGTTTGGCGGGCTCAGTCTTGAGAGAAGTGAAGTCGCTTTCGCTGCTGTTGACAAGAGTGAGCTTTAAATGTCATGGCTGGACTGCACTGGAGAGCACTGTACGCAGACAAATAAATGTTCGTGCTGTCTTAACAATGTTTATTTATTTGTTACAGCCGAGACCAAACATCAAATGTCAACAATAGAACAGCCACATCACCACTATAGCCGGAATTCGGATGCAACCAACCAACATCATCACAATAGTCACAGCAATAGTCCCGGACCATCAAAACTCACAACATACACCACTACATCATCATCATCATCATCATCATCATCATCATCATCATCATCATCATCATCATCACCATCACCACAACCATCCACAACCGAGTATGCCCGGGATAAGGCAAAGAATAAGGAGGAAATGCCTTATCAATATGTGTAAATCTACTCAACACAACGGTGTTGACAGTACGGCACTGGACCGTAATAATCAAATGTAAATAAATAAATATATAAAAGTTCTGAGATTTCTGAGATTTTTGAAAATTCTGAGATTTCTGAGATTTTTGAAAATTCTGATATTTCTAACTGTTGGAAAATTTAAAAGTTTCTCAACGCCCTGTCAGTTAGGAGGCACGAAGAAGAATAGAAGCGATACGGATCAGAAAAGGGCAGGACGAGACTGACCTGGGATCAGTTAGGGAATGTTCGAATCATGCGAAAACTTATCACGAGCGGATAAAGATCGGAAAATTAATATAAGCTCGCGCGAACAGTAGCAGACAGAGGATACTCTAGTGGCGAGTCCGGAGATGGAACGCGAGGACAGCGGAAACGTTTCCGGTGGGCCAAGCCGATTATCATCAACTCCGGGAGCACGGCGAGTTATATCGACGGGAGGAAACACCCAGAGGAGCGTAACCATCCCTGCACTAAGAACGGCAGCATCGTCCGAACAAACACAGGTGAGCCACGAAGAGGCCCGCGAAACGCGGAGAACGCGTTTGCAGGAGCTTGAGCGCGAAATGCAGACGCTGATGGACGCCGAAAACGACAATGGCGCATCGTCCATCGCTCAGCGTCCTAGTTGCAGCACTGGGGGGACGCGTTATCCCGAATTCGCGGAGTGGGTGCGCGGTTTCGATGAGTCCGTGCGCGCGGCTGACCTGCATGGAGTTGGCTTCTCGCGAGGTCACGTCCCCGGGGCCAAAGGTCATGACCTCGGGCCTTACGGCGCGACACCATCAGCACACGCGACACTACCGAGAAACACAACAAACCAGGGTAGTGTCGCGACACACACACCAACACACTGTGCGACACATGTCGGCTACGCAACACATACGGGATACGCGACGCACCAGGGATACGCGACACAACCAGGATGCGCGACACTACCGGCCTACACAGCACGCACACTACCGCTGTACACCACATATTCACAAACACTGCCGCCACACACTGCATCAACACAACCCGCATTTACACAGTCACATCTTGGTGCCACAATGCTCAGCCAGAGCCAGATAGCGGCTCGCCAACCGGTGCCCCGCGACTTGCCGATGTTTTCAGGAGACGTGGAAGCCTGGCCGCTTTTTATAGCGACGTATAACCGCGCTAACGCCTCCTGCGGTTACACGGATGATGAAAACATCGGCCGCCTGCAGCATGCGCTGAGAGGAGCAGCACTCGAAGCTGTGGGACACCTTTTGTCCTTTCCGGGTGGTTTGAAGGAGGCTATGGCAACCCGGGAAGACCCGATTTGATCGTCGAATCGATGATCGAGAAGATCAGGAGGATGGCACCCCCGAAGGTTGACAGGTTGACAACGGTGGTGGATTTCGGATTCGCAGTGAAGCGTTTGGTAGGAGCGATGAAGGCGTCCGGGCTACGAGGGGTACATGTACGACGTAGCCCTCCTAAAAGAGTTGGTTAGGAAGCTGCCACCCGACATATGCATTGACTGGGCGCGTGCTAGGAGACACTTACCGGAGGTTACGCTGGTGGAGTTTGGTCGATGGATCGCAGATCTAGCAGAAGATCTCTGCGGCGTTATTGATGTAACCCCCGTGACGACCAGCAGCGACCAGAATCGCCAACAGGCGGAACCTCAAGCTCAGCCACCCCGTAGTCAGCCTCAGCTATTCCAGCCCCATTGATTCCAGTCAGTGCAGCCCGATCGACGGAAACCTGTTGGTACTGGGCGTGTTCACCCAGCGTACTGCAACACCACGGTTCTGCTGAGAGAGGACCCAGGCGAGAAGGACCCAACTTCGTCAATCGATGCGCCAGCCCTGCTACCCCGTTGTCTTCTGTGCGGCGCAGACCGTTCATCTCTCGCCCAATGTAAGCGGTTTCAAGGAACAACGGTTACCGCCAGGAGGGCCTTCATAAACGAGCGCAGGATATGTCGTAAATGTCTCGGGTACCACGGAGGTCGATGCAGTGCGAAGACACCGTGTGGCGTAAACGGATGCACCATGCAGCACCACGAGCTGCTCCACCTGGATGATCGGACAACTGCTAGCCCCGACCAGCGCGATCCTCGAGCCTGTTGGAAATATTGCTGATGCGCGAATCACAAGCATTACACTAACACTAATACTAACACAATAAGGATAGGAATAAAGTATCAGCTCAGTCTGCGTAAAACCATCAACCGCACCGGTACACTTTTCATTACCTCGCTGTGAATAGATTCCTCCACTCTTACAAGCCAACAGGTTATGGGCCCAGGCAATAGCTTGACTAATAATATCTTTTGTTGAAGCCATAAGATAAACAGTTAATACAGAAATTACTCGTTCAGAACGAACGAAAGAAGCTATAAGATGGAGATGACTAGATTGCCACTACAAAAACTTTCCAACATAAACTACCAGACATGGAAGTTCAAAATGGAAATGTTTCTACAGCGGGAAGAAATTTGGTATGTAATAAACGATCCCAAACCAGCAGACCCAAAGCCAGAATGGATAAAAGCAGATTCGAAGGCACGAGCTACCATCGGCCTATACATCGAAGATGACCAAATCGGTCTCATTCGCAACTGCAAAAGTGCAAAAGAATCATGGGACGAATTGAAGAAATACCATGATAAAACATCCGATCATCATTTGCTGAAACGATTGACACACCTCGAACTAGCTTAAGGAGGAAGCATGGAACAACACATACACCGATCAGAGGATCAACGCCACTGGTGAACCAATACCAAAACGGTGGCAGACAGCGATGTTATTATGTTTCTTGCCGGATTCATATGAAACCTTAGTTACCGTCATAGAACAAGGACCGATCCACGAACTAACGCTAGAATTGGTTAAATCAAAGCTCCTTGCAGAATCAGAAAAGAGGAAAGAAAGATCCGAAATTAGTGTGAGTGACAACGGAAAAGCCATGAAAACGGAACATTACGTCCAACACAAGTATCATCCTGGCATCTATACTAACACGCATCGTGAGCGAAACGACGAATACACACACACACAACTAAGAAAAAGATTTGCACATTCTGCAAAAAGACAGGGCCCCTCAAGCGCAACTGCAGACAGCTAAACGGCAAAACGAATCTACCAAAAGCTAAAATGGCGGAAAATGATAATGAACCTATTGTCCAAGCGAATTGCCTATTGATGAATTCGCCTGGACAATAGGCAATGATAATGCTACTAAATGGTATGTCGATAGCATCGAAACATATGACATCCAACAAGAAATTTTTCCAAACACTTTCAGCACCGAAAATCGCGAACGTAATACTAGCGAACGGGAAAAGGACGGAAGTGGCTGGCATTGGTAGCGGTGAAATCAAATGCTTGAACAGTAACGGTGAACCATGTACAATTAACCTATCGAACGTGTTATATGTACCACAACTAACAAGTGGTTTAATTTCAGTAAACACCCTGACCAAAAAGGGATTCAACGTCATATTCACGGACGAACGCTGCATCATAACGACAAATAAAGGTGAAACAGTAACCGAAGCTGAAAATACCGGCAGCCTTGCAAGCACACATGGCATAGAAGATTAGGCCACCGAGATTTTGCCATCGTTGAAATATTACACAAAGAAAACAAGCTAAAGCTAACCAACTGCGGAATAGAAGATACATGCACGCAGTGCCTAGAAGGAAAAATGAGAAGAACTCCATTCCCCAAATTATCACATTCATCATCGAAGGGAATATTAGATATGGTGCACACCGACCTAAGTGGTCCTTTCGTAAGTACTCCAAGCGGAAACAAATATTACTTATGCCTGATCGACGATTTCAGCAGAATGACATTCACATACTTACTACAATACAAGTCCAAAGCTGCTGAAAAGATTAAGCAATTTGTCGATTTCTGCAAAACTCAATTCTCACGAAAACCACGCACTATTAGATCGGACGGTGGAGGAGAATACGTGAATAAAAATCTTCAAAAGTATTTACTAAACGAAGGCATAGTAAGCCAATTCACGGCACCATACTCTCCACAACAAAACGGAGTAGCAGAGAGGAAAAATAGACACCTAAAAGAAATGGCGCTTTGTATGCTACAGGATGCAGAACTGGATCAACGCTTTTGGGCTGAAGCAATCATGACCGCTACTTACATCCAGAATAGATTGCCATCAAAATCAATAGAAATGTCACTTTATGAGAAATGGCATAAACAAAAACCATCACTCGAACACTTTCGCAAATTCGGCTGCAAAGCATATGTACAGATACCCGCAGAAAAACGGAAGAAAATGCAAGCCAAGGCCATAAAACTAACTATTGTGGGATACTCAAAAAACCACAAGGCATACAGATTCGTAAGCACAGATACCGATCGTATTACGATAAGCAGAGACGTAAAGTTTTTGGAAAATCCGAATATCATCAACGAAGTCGTCGTTGAGACTCTTCCTAATAAATTTATCCCTCAAAGTGAAATCCCACCAAAAGACAACGAAGAAGAATACGTTGAACCACCAAGTAACGACAACGATCCTGAAATAGAAGAGATTCCCGTCACGCAACTCAAAGAACGTCCAATAAGATCAACTAGAGGTAAACTACCGATTATATATGAAGATGTCGAAATTGGACTATCCATAACAACCAACGAGCCAATCACATATCAAGATGCAATAACTGGAAACGAAAAAGAAAAATGGATCAAGGCCATTAACGATGAGTACAATTCCTTGATGGAAAATGAAACATGGGAATTAGTAAACCCTCCGAAAGGATGTAACATAATCGGCTCAAAATGGACTTTTAAAAAGAAGTTCAATGCAGACGGTAATAAAGATCGATTCAAAGCACGACTAGTAGCTAAAGGTTTTGGTCAAAGATACGGCTGGGACTTCGAAGAAATATCAGCACCCGTAGCGATGTTACCAACATTACGCACATTATTGACCATAGCTGGACATGAGAACCTATCAGTAAAGCACTTCGACATAAAGACAGCATTCTTCCATGGAAAACTAGAAGAAACAGTCTACATGCGGCAACCCGAAGGTTTCATAACATCAGGACAGGAGGAGCTCAGTACAGTATGCAAATTACGTAAAAGCATGTACGGTCTCAAACAGGCCGCTAATGTATGGCACAAAACCATGAAGAGTATCCTGATCGACTTGGGATTCAAACAAGTGAGTGCAGATACTTGCTTATTTCAAAAACACACTAACGAAAAAGTAAGAGTGTTCATACTGATTTACGTAGATGACATACTCGTAGTGTCGAAATATTGCAATGAAATAACCAAGATTGAAGAAGCATTGCGCAATAAGCTTTCCATAACCACACATGGAGATGTAAAATGGTTCCTGGGAATCCGAATCCAGAAAGATAAACACGGATTCTATACACTATCGCAAAGCCATTTCATCAAAGACATCGTAAAACGTTTTGGAATGGAAGCAGCTAAAGGTTCTAAACATCCAATGGACACAAACTATTTCAAAATTCGAGAAGATAGTGAAAAGCTGAAGGACAATTTCGAATACCACAAATTAATTGGATGCTTGCTATATCTAGTAACACACACAAGACCCGATATATCAGCAGCCGCTGGAATACTAAGCAGATATGTTAAAGATCCGACCGCAACAGATTGGCAAGAAGCAAAAAGAACAGTACGATACCTGATTTCGACAACCGACTATCATCTAAAGCTTGGTAATAGCGAGAGCAAATTAGAACTGGTTGGATACTGTGATGCCGACTGGGCAGGAGATACAGCAGATCGTAAATCTTGCAGCGGATACCTATACAGGTTAGGAGGAGCCACTATATGCTGGACAAGCCGGAAGCAAAGCTGCGTAGCAATGTCGACCATGGAAGCGGAATACATCGCATTATCAGAGGCAGCACAAGAAACTACATGGCTGAGAACACTTCTGGAGGAAATGGGAGAAAAGCAACATCAACCAACCACCATATACGAAGACAACAGCAGTTGCATAGATTTTGTATCATTGGACTACAAAAAGAAAAAATCCAAACACATCGACACCCGATATCACTATGCAAAGGATATATGTCTCTCCGGAGCGATCAACATTACATATTGCCCGACCGATGAAATGCTTGCAGACTTCCTGACGAAGCCACTTGGACCTGCAAAAATGAAGACGATCGCCTTAAATATTGGATTGACATCATGCTGAATTCGCGAGGAGGAGTGTTGGAAATATTGGTGATGCGCGAATCACAAGCATTACACTAACACTAAAACTAACACAATAAGGATAGGAATAAAGTATCAGCTCAGTCTGCGTAAAACCATCAACCGCACCGGTACACTTTTCGCTTTTCGCTCGCTGTGAATAGATTCCTCCACTCTTTTAAGCCAACAAAGAAGAGGTGCTGTTCTGTACAGTGGACTGGACTTATCAATGGCTTTCCATTCGTCGACAGGAAGGTCTGCATTTCTCTTTAGCACCTTTACCTCTTCGCCATAGCTTTCTGATTGCGCTTGTTTTATCAAGATGCGTTGAGCTTTCTCATATTCTTCTTGTGTCAAAGCCACACGTTGTGTACCTCGTTTAGTCCTGAGCGGTTCTATGGCCAAGCCTCTGGCTTTACGCTTACAATTCGAAACGAAACGAAGAACCGTTGCTATGGTTCGAATAAGAATTTTCCACTTTGAGATACGCGTGCAGTCAATCACTGGTTGTAGTTTCTTCACATGATGTAGCAACAGATGGCCTCTTAGTTCGTCCACCGTATTCGCCGGGGGCAATTTCTTCTTAGGCCACTGTTGTAGCGTTAAGTTAGGTAGTCACTGTAAGTAGATTCGTTAAGTTAGAAAACTCTCACTAGTTAGGGAGTTCCCAAGCGGGGAACTCACATAGCCTATATAAGTGTGCACGTGGTGGGGAACGGCCTCTTTTTCCCGTTCTGACGTGGTGTCTCACGTGTGGAGATGCTGCGTAATAAATCGTAAAACCTTCAAAACGCGTGTGTACGAATTTGATATTGTAAACTCCGAAAGAGAGTGATATAACACCACATTGATTCCTCTTGGTACAGAAAATCAGGTCCACATATCCAGGCACTAGTAGGGTGTAACTCAGAATCCTTAGTAAGACAGTCAGCGATGTTCATACTAGTTGGTACCCAGTTCCATTCACAACTCTTTGATAGCTCCAGAATTTCTCCAATCCGAAATCCAACAAACTGCTTATACTTTCGCTGATCAGACTGAAGCCAGGAGAGTACTACATTAGAATCGATCCAAAAGTAAGTCTGACTTATAGTGAAGCTATGCATTTCCTTTATGGTCTTCGCTAACCTTGCGCCAAGCACGGCTGCAGATAACTCCATTCTCGGAATTGATAGCAACTTCAGCGGTGCCACCTTAGTACGGCTCATTATTAGCGAGCATTTTACTTTGCCTCGCACTTTCGCTCGGAAATACGCTACACTTCCGTACGCATTTTCTCCCGCATCAGAAAACACATGCAATTGAATGTCCTCTATCTCGCAACTTGATGCACTACCGAAATAGCTCCTCTCCAATCTGAAGAATCCAACAGTCTGCATCATTTTTGTAAATTGTAGCCATTTCTCGAAGCATTCGTGATTGATCTCTTCGTCCCAATTGCAACCCGATCTCCAAATATCCTGAAGTAACATTTTTCCTCTTATTGTTATCGGAGATAGGTAGCCAGGTGGGTCGAACTGTGCCATTGTGAAGCTGAGAACCATTCTTTTAGTTGGTCGATGTTCGTTTCCTAGACTCCGCAAAAGTTCCATTTTCGAAGTCGTAAACAATAAACAGTCTTCTTCAGGCTGCCATGAGATACCCAGAACGCGTTCAAATTCTGCTTCTTCAAGGTTGCTGAAGTTAATAGTTCCACATTCAATAGCCTTCTCTGGATTCAGCGCTTTCATAAACTCCGGAGAGTTTGACACCCAGTCTCTGATGTTAAAACCTCCCAACGAGTGTATGTGACGCACCTCTGTTGCTCGTTTAATTGCTTCCTGTACTGTATTCGTACTGTCAAAGTAATCGTCGATGTAATACTTTTCGATTATTGCTGCAGATGCCTCCGGATACTTTTCTGCAAACTCCGAGGCGTTGATTTTCTTAACATACTGCGCTGAAGAAGGCGAGCAAGTCGCCCCGAAAGTAGCAACGTCCATGACATGGTTTGGATTTCCTCACAATGGTTGCTTCTGAACAAAAACCTTTGAGCCTGCTTGTCCTGTGGGCGGATTTGTATCTGGTGATACATTTCTTCGATATCTCCCCCAAAGGCTATTGGACGTTCTCGAAACAAGCAGATGATCTTCATTAGCGGAACCAACATATCAGAGCCTTTTAGTAGTTCAGTGTTCAGCGAGATGCCGTTTACCTTTGCAGCGGCATCCCAAACAAGTCGCAGTTTCCCTGGTTTTCTAGGATTCTTCACTACACCTAAAGGAAGATACCACACATTTTGAAGTGGTGCCTCATCGTTTTCTGTTAACACGTGAGCATAGCCTTTCTTTGCGTAACGTTCAACAAGTTGAACAGTTTTCTCTCTAAGGACATCATCCTTTTCCAGCTTCCGTGTTAATGAATGCATTCGCCTTATGGCCATACCATAACTGTCCGGCAGTGTACACTCATCTTTTTTCCACAATAACCCTGTCTCGAATCGGCCATTTATACGCTTAGTCGTTTTTTCCAGTAGCATTTTAGCGCGCTTGATTTCATCTGATTCTGGAGTTGCATATCGAGTATTTCCATGTTCTTCTTCAACGTACAGTCGTTTAATCATATCATGGATTTCTTGGTTACTCGGCTCGCTAATGTGGAGGTTTAAATACGCATGTATGTTGGTCTTTGGTTTTTGAGGCCCATATACTGTCCAACCTATTTTCGAGCGCACTCCTATAGGTTCATTCTTCGATCCAATGCGAGATTCAATTGGAGCTATAAGGTTGATGTTATCAAGACCAATCAATACAGTTGCCTTCATTCCACCATAATCCTTCAGAGGTAACCCCTTCAAATACGGATACTTTGCTACCAGATCTGCTACTTTCAATTGTTGGTTGGGCAACAATAATTCCGACACCGTTCGAACGTTTTCTAAATAGAACCGTTGATTACCGTCTGTTGTCATTTGCAGGTCGACTCTCGGCGACAGGTTTTCGGAACGGCTAATATATTGTGTCCATGACAGCACTAGCGGTTCTGGATCTCCGGCTATACCTAGTAGATCGGTCACATGTTGATCGACTAACGTAACGGACGATCCTTCATCTATGAGTGCCAGAGTGTTAAGGTCACCAAACTTTCCTTTAACTTTTACTGGAATCATGCGGAACAGGATTGAGTTTCGAGATTCATCATTGTGGCTGTGGATGCGGGCTGTCGAAGTATCGATCGCTTTCTGCTGACTATGAAGTAAAAGGTTATGTATTTCAGCACATCCGTTGATATTGCACGGTTTCCTGTTAACGCACATTTTCTTTCCGTGAGGAATTAAACATTGATGGCAAAGCAGCTTTTCCTTAGCCAGGTTCAAACGGTCTGGCAATTTCATCTCTTGAAATTTCTAACACGCCTTCACGTAATGACCTGATTTACCACACGCAAAACAAAGTCTCTTGTTTGGGCTGTAGTCTGGTTTAGCTTCATCATGTACCATCGTAAATGTCTTGGTCGTTGCATTTTGTTTTCGCGCTGTTTGCTGAAGCGACTTACTCGAAACGGTTTGGAAGCTTTCCTTGATATTGCTGAAATAAATGCAGCAAACTTGATTAGTGCGTATCCTTGATTATTATCTTTATACTCCACCCAGTCCATCAAGTAATCATGCGGAAGCTTATCTGCCAGTTCCTGTACCAAAAGAGGATTGCCAAGATGCTCGCTTAGCCCGCTTGCTTCGAGATGATCAGCCAGGTGTTTCACTCGAACACTAAAGGTGACAAATGATGAGAGATCCGCAGTTGTGGGTGCCGGAGTTCGGCGAATCTTGGCCAGCAATGCACCCAACAGCCTTTCGGGTTGTCCAAACAAATTCCGCAAATCTTCGATAACACGTGGTACGGACTCAGGCAACAGCAACACACCTTTCACGGCTTCCAGCGCTTCGCCCGTCAAACAATCACGCAATCATTCAAGATTCTCAAGATTTGAAAATCCACAAGCAGCTGTTGTTTGCTCGAAACTTTTGATGAAATATGGCCAGACTTCAGCATCACCATTGAATTTCGGCAAACCACTCTTCACTATTTTTCTCGTCGCGACCTGTTCTTGTGATAGTTTGCAACTCACTCTGTCCTTGTTCACCGCACTATCACTAGCGTTGACACTCACGTTAGGATTTGTCTCGCACGGAAGTTCATAGTTCTTGTTTCCACTCTCACACACACATCGCGTCGAAGCATGTTCGTTGGATGGAAGAGATTTCTCGGAAACAATGGTGCCAATGTTTCGTTCTTCTAACACACCGAACGTGTTAGATCGTGTTTTCGGTGGCCACGTTTCGTTTTCTTTGGAATCTTCCACTCCGTTCGAAACGCCTCTTTTTGTTCCTTGAGCTACAGTTGAAAACAGATTTTCGTTCTCGGAAACAGCACACCGTTCTTCAAGCTCTTTATCAAGCCGAATTTTGTTGCGCAATTCCTGCTTCAGTTCCAGCTCCAGTTTTTGCAGTTCAAACTCTGCCTCCATTCTCCTTCGCTCCAGTTGAGCCTGACGGACCAGTTGCTCCTTTTTGAAGCGCAATTGTTCTTCCAGCAATGATTCTTGCGCCCCTAATCCGCCTTCCGCGGAAGGACGCTTTCCGGCTCCGCCCAGGGAATTATGGGACACACAAACTGCACAAAACCAGCAGCGCTCCTTGATACTATCGTCCACACCATCACAGGAATAATGCGCCCATCTGTTGCACTTATCACAGCACACCCAATCCGAATCACCAGCACTTTCGGTGCAAATAACGCATTTCGCCGAAGCCTCGTTGAGTCCCGAATTAGCTTGCGCCATTTTTGCCAACTACACACTTGTAGGCTTAATCGTTCAACTTTGAGTTAATTTTTGAAGATTTTTGATTTTGACTTTGTCTGAAACATGTCAAGAAATAATATGACAAAAGCGCCTCTTGGAAGATATGCGAGAAAATACAAGTGGGCAAATAATAATATATGAAAACAATCAATCATGTATAAGTTTTGCAGGATCGGGAAAGGTAACTAGAAGGTCAAAGCACATAGAAACGAAACAGAGCTTTGTAAAAGATTTAATAGAAAAGAAAGTAGTGACCCTGCGGTATTGTCCCACTGAAGAGACGTTCCTTCTGAAAAGCAGCTGGCAGATGTGATGACGAAGAGTCTACCATCCGTAGCACTCAAGCGTCTACTGGAAGAGATTGGAGTGCGTGGTTCCAGAAATTGAGCAGGGGTGTTGGGAGACAATTTCTGTTTCTCACAATAGTGGTCATCCGAACCCTGCAATACGTTTGAGCGTTTTGTAATTTTGACGTTTTTGTTTTGGCGCCTTCAGCAGCCATTTTGTATGTATAATTTTGCTTCTTGAATATTCTTGTGAATAAAACGTTTTGAGAAACGAAGCTCTCGTCAAAGGTGTCGCCTCCGATTATTCCGTCCGAAATTCCGCTATTCTCATCAGTTTCATCACACTAAGCGAAGCTGTTGAAACAACAAAACAAGTTATTTAAGTGCATCAAAATGGAGGATTTCATATTCGTAATTTCACTTCGAACAAAATGGAATTATTGAAATCGATACCAAGCGACCGAGTGCAAAGCCCAACTATCATAGTTGTACTGGAAGTAAAGGACTCAGTGGTTGATAAAATATTAGGAGTTCAGTGGAATACAAAGGAAGATACATTCGGATATAAAGTGAAATTACCAGAAACAGACAAATATGAAACATTCACAAAACGTGAACTTCTTAGTTTTTTCATGAGTATTTTTGATCCTTTGGGATTGATAAGTCATGTTACTATCCATGGGAAAATATTGATGCAAGCAGCGCACATGGCTACGGAAGATTGGGACAAAGATCTTCCTAAGACGCTGAAAAAAAGGTTCACCGATTGGAAAAACAATGTAAATACTACAAAAGATTTGGCTATAATAAGACAAATAGTATCCTCAAAACCCGATACGATTGAAATACATACTTTTGTAGATGCCTCCGAAGAAGCCTTTGCTGCATATGTTTATGCACGAACTAGTATTGGAACAAGCTACATTGTTCGGTTGATTGCTGGAAAAGCCAGGGTAGCACCAATAAAATCATTTCCAATACCAAGATTAGAATTTCAAGTCGCAATACTGGGAATAAGGTTAACTGAGGCAATCAAAAAGGAGCTTCGTCTACAAGTTTCGAAAATCACATATTGGAGTGATTCTCAAACAGTACTAGCTTGGATTAAAAGTGAACATCGCAAGTATCATCTATTTATTGCACATCGAGCAAGCGAAATACTCGATTCATCCAGCGTAAATCAATGGCGATACGTTCCATCAAAGCTAAACCCAGCGGTTATAGCTACAAAGCCTACAACGAATACAAATGCATGGTTCGATGGCCCTTCATTTTTGGAACAAAATGAAGAATCTTGGCCAATATATACCGTCACTGAAACGACTGACGAAGAAATACGCTTTGTATGGTTGCACTGTCATTCGGTAACAGTTTTACCGGATAACAACTATTAGTCATGGGAAAAACTTTTGAAACACGCTACCTATTTTAAAAAGTTTATTGATTACTTGAAAGATCGAAACCACTTCTCCAAAAACATAAATTTTGAGGACGTAAAAATTGCAAGAAATTCCCTTTTTAGAAAAGCTCAATGGGAAGGGTTTCCCGAAGAAATGGAAGATTTAAAGAAAGGACTAACAGTATCCAAGGAAAGTAATTTATCGAGGTTTAATGCCGTTTCTAGATGAACACGGTGTTATGAGATCTAAAGAAAGACTAGAAAACATTACGGCAATATCGGGAAATATGCGAACGCCTATCCTTCTTCCACAGAAAGCTCGGATCGTAAAATTAATTTTATGTCACAATCACGAGAAATATCTCCATCAGGCGGATAACGTCATTATCGCCGCGATAAGACAAATGTTTTGGGAAGTAAATTTTAAATTGGTTCTTAAAAATGTCAAAAGTTGTTTTCAAATGTGCTTTTTACGCACAGCAACACCAAGCCCTCCAATGAAGGATCCGCTTCCACAATTTAGAGTACAACCGTAGCAGGTTGGCTGATAAGTCCCCGGTCTGACACATAGATGGCGCCGCTAGTATTAAATGCATATTATTTTTACATAGCACCAACCTTCAAATGATTCGTGTCAAAATTTTACGTCTGCATGTCAATAAGTTTGTGAGACAGAGCGTCTTTTGTCAAGCAACTTTTGGTTGCTTGACGAACGAAAAAAGAACGAAGAAGAAAAAAGTGTTGTTCCACCAAGACAACGCACCGTGCCACAAGTCATTGAGAACGATGGCAAAAAGTCATGAATTGGGCTTCGAATTGCTTCCCCACCCACCGTATTCTCCAGATCTGGCCCCAGCGACTTTTTCTTGTTCTCAGACCTCAAAAGGATGCTTGCAGGGAAAAAATTTGGCTGCAATGAAGAGGTGGTCGCCGAAACTGAGGCCTATTTTGAGGCAAAACCAAAGGAGTACTACCAAAATGGTATCAAAAAATTGGAAGGTCGTTATAATCGTTGTATCGCTCTTGAAGGGAACTATGTTCAATAATAAAAACGAATTTTGACAAAAAATGTGTTTTTCTTTGTTAGACCGGGGACTTATCAGCCAACCTGTTATAATCCGCCTTTTCTACATATCGGAGTGGATTACTGTGGACCTTTGGAAGTAGCGGTTAAAAGATCCGTAGAGAAAAGATGGGGAACAATTTTTACATGTCAACCAGAGCAGTGCATATCGAGTAAGCCGAAAAACTAGACACCGACAGTTTTTTAGTATGTCTAATAAACTTTCAGCATAGAAGAGGAAAAATCGCACATTTATACAGCGATAACGGAACAAATTTTTTGGGAGCAGAAAAGGAGTTAAAAAATATTATAAAAGAAATTGATGAAATAATGAGAAAGGAAGCAGCAATCAAATATGATAATACCAGGCATTTCAGTCCTCCTTCCGCTCCACATTTTGAAGGATCTTGGGAAAGACTAATTCAAACAATAAAAAAGGCTTTACGTTTTATGGCTGAAGAATGGAAAAATAGAAAACCATCTCCAGAGACATTAAGAGCTACTATGTTACAAATAGAATATATTATGAATTCTCGACCACTTACTGATATACCGTTATCGACCAACGACGATGAAGTATTAACACCGTTTCATTTTCTAATAGGTAGGGGAGCTGAAGCTATACCTCCAAACCCAATGTTGTCTACAAAAACTAATCGAAAAGAATATATGCGAGTTCAACACAGTTCTAAAATATTTTGGGATAAATGGAAAAAAGAATATTTGCCTAATCTTATAAAAAGAAATAAATGGACATAATAAAGTAGAACCACTCAAATTAGGAGATGTTGTGGTTTTATCAGAAGATAATAGTCCACCTGGTAAAATTAAAAGGAAAAATTATTGAAGTTCATACTGCCCCAGATGGACAAGTTCGCTCAGTGGTAGTAAAAACCAAAAATTCAATTTTGAAGCGTCCTGCAGTAAAGGTAGCGGTTGTTAACGTAGACCCCAAAGAACATATCTTACACACAGAAGAAATAAAAAGAAGCATAGATAAGGCAGATGTTCAAGGAAACAGAAAAACAAAAAGACCGAAAACGGTTCTTTTTAGCTTGCACACAATAGCGCTTCTCTTATTGACGTTTTTCATTAGTGCGATTTTAGGTAGCGAATTGAAAGGATTAATAGCATACGATTGCGCGAATAATGATATTAATATAACCAGCTATTCATTAATGGGCGTCGCGTCATGTGTTCCACCGGCGAAACATCTTACGACAATAGAGACAAACACACAAGTTCTACAAAGAAGCCCAAAATCAAGTATCCATGTGTAACAGGTTGGCTGATAAGTCCCCGGTCTGACACATAGAATGCGCCGCTAGTATTAAATGCATATTATTTTTATATAGCACCAACCTTCAAATGATTCGTGTCAAAATTTTACGTCATAAAGTTTGTGCGACAGAGCGTCTTTTGTCAAGCAACTTTTGGTTGCTTGACGAACGAAAAAAGAACGAAGAAGAAAAAAGGGGTTTTCCTGTTAAATTAATACGAAAGGGCACATTGTTGCTGCTGTATTCACACGTTTATTCTCTGATAGTTCAAATGCTACTACAGTGGTTAGATTCGCGCAGCGCAATAAATACACAAATCCGTCTTGCCATTTGACATACAGGAGTGTACAACCTCATGAGGTGTCAAACCATTAGCCGTAAACGTTGCATACATTTAACACTCCTCCTCAACGTTTACACAGTCTACAGAATATTCAAATCATTACAAAACTTAGAATGTTTTATTGCTCCTAAAGGTTTGGTAAATATATCAGGCGTCATCTCTTCAGTGGGACAATACCGCAGGGTCACTACTTTCTTTTCTATTAAATCTTTTACAAAGCTCTATTTCGTTTCTATGTGCTTTGACCTTCTAGTTACCTTTCCCGATCCTGCAAAACTTATACATGATTGATTGTCTTCATATATTATTATTTACCCACTTGTATTTTCTCGCATATCTTCCAAGAGGCACTTTTGCCATATTATTTCTTGACATGTTTCAGACAAAGCACAATATTCAGCCTCCATGGATGACAGGCTTATACAATTTTGGCGTCTGCTGACCCATGATACGACTCCTCCTGCATAACGAATCATAAAGCCTGTGGTGGATTTCCTGCTAGTCACGTCTCCTGCCCAATCTGCATCGGAAAACGCTTCGAGACTTTGATGCATTTTTCCTCCAAGATGTAACATGCAATTCTTTGTACCCTTTAAATACCTCACCACTCGCTTTGCCGCTACATAGTCCTTCTCGGTTGGTTCATTAAATTTTCTTCCTAATATTCCAACACATGCAGCAATATCTGGTCTGGCACTATTCGCGATGTATAATAAACTGCCTACAACGCTTCTATACTGCGTACCATATTTTAAGATCGCGCTATGTTTCCCATCTCGTAAGAAACCTTGATCCATCGGGATCTTTGCCTCTTTTGCATCCTGCAAACCGAGTTTCGTAATCAGATCATCAATATGGTTTTGAGCGCCAAGGCAAAAAACGCCTTCTTTATTTCTTAATACCTGCAGTCCCAAAAAAATTTTAATTTCGCCTAGCATATTGATATCAAAATGATTCTTCAATTGTTTATAGACAGTTGTTATTTCATTCTCATCTTTACAAACAACCAACAAATCATCCACATATACTACCAAATATGTTAATATATTATTGTATAAACGCGTAAATAAACATGGATCCGCTTTGCTCGCCACAAAACCTAACTTTTCGATTACATTGCATAGTGTTTTGTTCCAGCATCTTGCTGATTGTTTTAAGCCATATATGCTCCTCCTTAAGCGGCAAACTTTCCCTTCTTGCCCAACTTTTTCGTAACCAGGAGGTTGACGCATATATATTTCTTCATCTATATTCCCGTGAAGATATGCTGTAGCTACATCGAGATGTTTTGCAAACAATTTATATCTTCCTGCAATCGCAAGCAACGTGCGTACCGTATTATATCTAGTAACCGGAGCAAATGTTTCGTCGTAATCGGTGCCGTAAACTTGGCTAAATCCCTGCGCCACAATCCGCGCTTTGAAACGAATCACTTCTCCTTTTCCGTTCTTTTTCTTTTTGAAAACCCACCGACTTCCGATAACTTTCTTACCAATTGGCAGCTCCTCCAGATCCCACGTACCGTTCTTCTCGTGCGATTTGATTTCGTCATTCATAGCGGCTTTCCAAGAACGTACATCTGATGATTCCATCGCTGCACGCCACGACTTTGGTTCGTCCTCGTTTACCTTCGTCATGCCGACCACGTAATCGTCCAAATAAGCAGGCCGCTTTCCTCGACTTTGCCGAACTGATGACACTGCTTCCTCTTCGTTGTTGTCGTATTCCCCTTGTTCCGCAAACTCGTCGGCATTTTGGTCTGCGCCAATTTCCTCGTAAACTACGACATTTGGCTTTGTACACTCACTTGTGCTGACCGACTGTTTGTTCTCTTTTTCCAAAAACTTCACATCACGGCTTATTGTGATTCGATCGTTTGCCAGATCAACAAAACGGTAACCTTTTTGTTGCTCACAATATCCTACGAATTTCAACTTTCGAGCTTTGCCAGCAAACTTTTCACGTTTTATTTTTGGAATATGCACCCATGCACCACAACCGAACACACGAAGATGATCTACCCGTGGTTTTGTACCGAACCACCTTTCATACGGAGTACCGTTCACCGAACTTGAAGGCAATCTGTTCTGCAAATAATTAGCACACAATACTGCTTCTCCCCAGAATTTTGTGTCTAATTTTGCACCCAGCAACATTGCCGTCACCATCTCTTCCAGATATCGATTTTTTCTTTCTGCTACACCATTATGTTGAGGCGTGTATGGAGTGGATGTTTGCATTAAAATGCCTTGCTTCCGATAAAAGGATCTTAATTTCTCGTTACAAAACTCACCACCTCCATCTGACCGTATTATTTTCGGTATCTTGCCAAACTGGTTACGCATTAGAATCACAAAATCGATTATCTTGTCTGGTACTTCGGCCTTTGATTTAACTAGGTAAACTGTGGTATACCGGCTAAAATCGTCAATCAGCGTAACGAAATAACGATTTCCACTTGGTGTTTCTTTCGGCATTGGACCGCATACATCACTGTGCACTAGATCTAAAGTTTCTTTAGATTGACGCTCTGAAGCTTTCGGAAACTTTGCACGTGGAAGCTTGCCTTCCGCACACGTTTCGCATGTAAACTTTTCCGAACAAGAACGCACTTTCGCACCTGTCACTAGATTGTTTTCAAACAGCAACTTTATCGCGGAATGTTCTCTATGCCCGAAACGCTCATGCCACAAATGCCAACAATGATCATTATGCTGTCCCGTTCGTACTATATACGCCGACTCTTGGTTTTGCACGTAAATGTTTCCGTTCAAAAAACCTTGCATCACTATTTTGTCGTTCTTAATAATGTTGCACATATCTTTCGTGAACATAACATTATAGCCCTCGGCACACAAACGAGACACCGACAATAGGTTACTGTTCAAATTGGGAACGTACAAAATGTCTTTGACCACAATTTGGCAAGCAATTCCTTTGTCACTAATACCACGAATCACACCATTTCCAATTCCCGCGGATTTTATTATTTTCCCATCCGCCAACGTGATGGAAACTGCATTGTTCTTCTGATGTTTCACAACGCTTTTGATCAGTTTCGGGTCACCACACATATGCCTACTAGCACCGCTATCAACCACCCATCCATTTTGCCTTTAACTGACGAAAAATTGGCGACAGCCTTTTGTCCTTCTTTAGACTTCTTTAGCAAAAAACAATCCTTCCGAAAATGACCCGGTTTTCGGCAATGGTAGCAAACTATACCCTTAGGTTTTGGGGACTTCACATGAAGGGCTTTATCTTCCGGTAACGCACTGCCAACTTCAGTTTCAGTTCTTCTGCGGTATTCTTGTCGTAGCTTGTTCATCGCAAACTCCGATGTTAATTCGATCTCCGGCCGATTTTCCAACGCTACTATCAAATTACCGTAAGATGGTGGAAGGCTAGACAAGATCATTGCCACGTGTGCAGTTTTACCATCTCACTTAAATGAGGAGGAAGATTGCCACCTTCACTCAACCTCAACGTGCACAATTTTCGCAATACACAAAGAACTGACGGGAGGCCACTGCTTTCATGCACTGAACAAAGAGTGTCCCAAATCTCTTTTGCAGTAGTTTTGTTCAAGATATAAACTACTTGACTGTCCTCGACCGTCGAACATTTCACAGCACGTGTTTTCGCATCACCAGCTATCCACTTTGCATCCGGCGTTTCCGGCTTGGTTTCCGAAATATACGACGCCAAATCCTGCCGAATCAATTCCATTTCTAAGCGGAATTTCCATATTTCAAAGTTATCGTCTTTTAGACGCGGAAGCACAATTTGATACGTCGTCATTTTTAACAAGAACCACTTAATCTGGGCCCATAACCTGTTAAATTAATACGAAAAGACACTTTGTTGCTGCTGTATTCACACGTTTATTCTCTGATAGTTCAAATGCTACTACAGTGGTTAGATTCGCGCAGCGCAATAAATACATAAATCCGTCTTGCCATTTGACATACAGGAGTGTACAACCTCATGAGGTGTCAAACCATTAGCCGTAAACGTTGCATACATTTAACAGTTCCACCAAGACAACGCACCGTGCCACAAGTCATTGAGAACGATGGCAAAAATTCATGAATTGGGCTTCAAATTGCTTCCCCACCCACCGTATTCTCCAGATCTGGCCCCAGCGACTTTTTCTTGTTCTCAGACCTCAAAAGGATGCTTGCAGGGAAAAAATTTGGCTGCAATGAAGAGGTGGTCGAAAACCGAAGAAGTACTACCAAAATGGTATCAAAAAATTGGAAGGTAGTTATAATCGTTGTATCGCTCTTGAAGGGAACTATATTGAATAATAAAAACGAATTTTGACAAAAAATGTGTTTTTCTTTGTAAGCGATCAAAACGATATTGCGGAGCATTTTCAGACTACGAACACAGATATGCCTATATCGTCAAAGATTTTAAACACGAGGAGTGCAGACTGGCTCAGCTTTCCGGAATAATCACTTTTTCAGACAATCATAAAATAATGGAATTGCATCGTAATGGTAGCACGAGAGGTGATCATTGGCAGTTTAGGAAGGAACCTGTAGAGGAGGTGTTTATAGAACTTCGAGCTACACCTGGGAAGACGCGTTGGTCTATTATGAATACGAGATCGGCATACATGACTACACCGCAACGGTGGATATTGAAAATAATCAAGTGAACTTGAGAAATGGGATAGTCTGCGCGTATTCAAATGGATGGTGTTTAGACGCAGAATTTGGTTTTATGACCTGGGAGGTAGAATTGCGTCGTCTCTGCGAAGATACAGAATTTGAAATAATCTACGAAGGTATCGTCAATAAAACGTTCGACAACGACTTGAAGGGATCGAAAGCGAATGCAGTGTATACGTTATTATCAGACATCCATATGTTCTCTATCGAAGCCCGAGAAAAAACCCAAATATGTGGCTTCGATGGATACATAACCGATTATCCTAGAATCTTCGTTTTGGAAGCAAATGGAGACAGATCTCCATTCAAAAGAAAAGCAAGCATCGGAAGAAATCTGGACCTTTTCACCTATTTCAACTCTAAGATTACATTAGTTGAAAACTATCTTGGACAAAAATTGAATGATGTTTACACGACGGTGATGACGGAAATGTGCAACATAGATAAAGCTCTACTAGAAACGAAGCTTACTTTGGCACGTGTGAATCCGAGTGAATTCGTCTCAAATATAGTAAAGAGTTCAGGATATACAGCAGTTGTAGCAGCAGAAGTTTTGTACATCCTTGAATGTAAACCGGTGTACGTGACTTACGAGAGCAAACCAGATTGTTATCAAGAAATACCTGTAAAATTTAACCATCGTTCTATGTTTATGGCACCAGTTACGCGAATTCTTCAATTAAGAGGCACCGAAATTGATTGTACACCCCTATTACCTGCCAAATTCACCATTGGAGGGCGATGGTACACAACTGCCCATCGATTGCGAGAATCCACGGCACCTATGCAACTTACAACTGACGTAATAACGAGCTGGTCTTATACATCATTACCGAGTCTTATGGAAAGTGGTGTGTACGATGCTGCAAGCTTGGAAAAGATGAAGAATATGGTATATGAACAAGGGGACAAAAAGGTGGCAACATCAATAATGCATAAGATTATATCTGGACAACATTACAATCTACAAGGTTATTCTCTCGACGCATTAATTACGGAAAAGATAATCAACAACGCTTTCGATAAATACTGGTCTAAATTTATCTTATGGTCTACTCGGCTGGGGAATGTGACATCAACGGCGATTGGCATATATCTCATCATCAGCGCATTGAAATTCATCATTGACACTTTGATACATGGCAAAATTCTTTACGACATCTACGGTTTCGGTTGGTTTCTTCTGGCATCATTTTGGGACTCTCATACCAACTTCCTGTCTCATCGCAACAACCAGAAAACTTCGAAGGCTGAGAACACGACAATGGATAACCCGGTACAAATGAGTGAAAACGTTCATATTAGTGAAAAAGAACAAACTAATGTAGGAAACGGCACACATATTTTTCCCAATCTCGAAGAAATAGAATTAAGAAAAAGGCCTGCTTTCAAACCTAGAGTAAGGTGTAATTCATAGGGACGAATTACAAGGGGGAGAATGTTACGTACGTAACGGTCGGTTTGAAGCAGATCAGAATTATTGTGACTTATCGCATGGAATCGTCGTCGTTTGTTAAAATAAACATATGAATTTGGAAACCCGACCCGATGCATGAAACTGTCGATAAGATTGTTTAGACAAGAAAAAACATGGAATAGCATACGCGGTAAGAAATAGGACCAAAATAAGGACCAACGCAAAGCTTAAGATCAATTGTAGCGGTCTTTATGCGGACCAACGCAAAGCGAGTGCAATTAAAATACAGGTCGCATCAACTGGATGCGCCGTTGATGACAAAAAGGACGCTGCACAATCGCACTATCCATGGAACCAAAAATAGGACCGCTCCCACGGAATAGGTAAAACACGTACAATTTAAGAACATAAACAAAACAACGTTCTAGGTACGAGCTAAGCCCGTCAATGAAGCCCATACAGAGATTACATCAAAAGGTTCTATTGTTATATCACTCTCTTTCGGAGTTTACGATATCAAATTCGTACACACGCGTTTTGAAGGTTTTACGATTTATTACGCAGCATCTCCACACGTGAGACACCACGTCAGAACAGGAAAAAGAGGCCGTTCCCCACCACGTGCACACTTATATAGGCTATGTGAGTTCCCCGCTTGGGAACTCCCTAACTAGTGAGAGTTTTCTAACTTAACGAATCTACTTACAGTGACTACCTAACTTAACGCTACAACACGCCTAATCTTTTTTTTTTTTTATACATGCCATTCCTTGATCCTATTCTTATGAACTACATCGGGTTTTCCGTTACCCTCTATGATTACGTTTCCACCTTTATCTTCTAATACTGAATAAGGACCGCTGTATGGTGTTTCCAATTTCTTTATATTTTCCCCTCGGATTACTACCTGAGTGCCTGGTTGAAATATTTTCTGTTTTGTTCTTTCGTCATAATATTCTTTGCTTTTAACCTTATTTTGTATTAGACGCTTTCTTACTTCCTCATGTGCTATTCTCAATTTTAGCCCTGACACGGTTGCGTAATTGTCTAGATCGTATTGTGCTCTATTGGCTTTTTCGTTTATTACGTTAGATGGTATGTTCGCTTGCCTTCCATACATAAAATAAAATGGAGTATAACCTGTAGCAGTGTGTACGGTGTTATTATAGGCAAACTCGTAGAAGTTTACCCATTCGTGCCAATCTAACGCTTTCTTATCACTGTATATTCTTAGAAAATTTCCTAGTTGTTTATGCGTGTTTTCAAGGGCTCCTACTGTTTCGTGATGGTAGGCTGTGGATTGGAGTTTTTCTATTTTCAATAGTTTACATATCTCGGTAAATAGCGTTGAAAGGAATTCTGTGCCTCTGTCTGTACAAATACTTTCTGGCACTCCGTATTTAAGGATAACTTTCTCTACTAAAGCTTTTGCGACTGTTTCAGTTTTTTTATTTTTTATTGGCGTGGCTGTTACAAACTTGGTTAAGTCGCATTGTGTTGTTAAAATATATTCAAAACCATGTGAATTTACTAATGAACCTACGAGATCAATAAATATCTTTTCCATGCTTGTTTTTGCAGTATCTGTTATTTTAAGAGGTATTTTTTGTGGCTTATTTGGTTTGTTTAATTGGCATTGTTTGCATTTGGCTATCATATCTTTTACATCCTTATTAATTCCTGGCCATGTATATCTTTGTTTAATTGTATTAACAGTTCGATGAAAACCTGCGTGTCCTGCAGTCGGTAAAGTGTGATAATCATTCATTATAATCAGTTTCTTTGTTTTTTCATGATTTCCCAATACTTTCACATTTTCGTTGAGTACAATTATCTCTGGCATTCCCTTCTCATTGAGGGTTTTTAGTTGTTCCATAAATTTGTTCGTAGCTTCATCTCGTTTCTTTATCACCAAATACGTTTTATTCTTCAATGATTTAATAAAAGCTTTTATTCTAACTATTATTCCTCGTAAGTAAACAATAGTATTGAATTTTGGCAAAATTCAAATTTATTTTTTTCTTTTAGAATAACAAGATCTTTTACGTTAGGGCAAAACTGCAGCTCAATATAGTTTACTTTAGATACTGCTGAATCATTATCGTTTTGGCAAGTATCGTTGCTATCAGTTTTGGATCTTGTGGAAATTAACACTTCTTCCTGTGCATTAATTGCTTTCAGATCAGATAGTGGTAATCTAGATAAAGTGTCTGCTATTAGGTTTTCAGTTCCTTTTTTATAACAAACAGTACAGTTGTACTCTTCTAGTGCAAGTCGAAATTTGGTTAAACGGCTTGAAGGATTGTTCATTGTGAAGAGATAGACTAACGGTCTATGATCTGTAAAAATGTTGAAATGCCTTCCATAAAGGTATGGGCGGTAATGCTTAACGGACCACACTATGGCTAGCAACTCTTTTTCAATAGTTGCATAATTTAGTTCGGCTTTGTTAAGGGCTCTACTAGCAAAAGAAATTGGCTTTCCATTTTGGTTACTTAAAACTGCACCTATAGCACTATTAGAGGCATCTGTGTGTAAAACAAAAGTATTATTTTTATTGAAATCGGGAAAATCTAAAACTGGAGGGTTAACAAAGTGTTCTTTGAGTTTATCAAATGCGGCCTGGCAAGTGGTTGTCCATTCAAAAGGAATTCCTTTTCGTGTAAGGCGGTTTAAAGGCATGCATATTGCGGCAAAGTCTTTTATATGCTTTCTATAATAATTAGCAAAAGCTACAAAACGTTTCACTTCATCGGAAGATGTTGGGGGTTGCCATTCGTTGATGCATCTTAATTTTTGTGGATCTGGTTTTATCCCTTCTGCCGAAATATAATGTCCCAAGTATATTAACTCTTTTTTTAAAAAATGACATTTTTCTGGGTTTAATTTGAGGTTCACTTGTCGCAATCTCTCAAATACATCTAATAAATTTTTGTTATGTTCCTGCATGTTTTTACCAAATACGACGATGTCATCTAAGTAGATGAGGCATTGCTCTGCGTTTAAACCTGACATAGCCACTGTCATCATTCTTGAGAATGTAGATGGACTTATTTTTAATCCCATTGGTAACCTTGTCATCTGGTATTGACCAGTTGGGGTCGTAAAGGCGGTAATTGGTCGATCTTGTTTCCTTAACTTGCACTGATAGTACCCTTGTGACAAATCTAGATGCGAAAAATATTTCGATCCAGACAAGGTATCTATGACTTCATCGATATTCGGTAGAGGGAACTTATCATCCTGCAATACTGTGTTTACTTTGCGATAATCAATTACAAGTCTCCATTTCTTTTGATCAGTACTAGTCTTTTTGGGAACCAATAATATTGGACTGTTCCATTCCGACTGTGTTGCTTCAATGGTTTTGTTTTTTAACATTTTACGAATTTGAGCATCAACTTCTTCTTTTTGTGCATATGGTAGCCTGTAGGGTTTTGCATATATAGGCATTGTATTATTTCTTATTTTCAAAGAAGCTTCGTAAACTGTAGTGGTGCTCAATTTATCATTCTGCAAACAGAAGATGTCATTATATTTGAGACAAATCTTAGCAATTGCACTTTTATCGTCTTCGTGTAAATGTGATAAATCCAGTTCTTTTAACAATTGGTTTGCATGACCGGTGACGTGTTGAGGAGTTTTTATTTCTAAGATGTTAAAATCTGAGGCAGGTTTAATCGTTGGTTGCAGTTGGGCTATAGTTACAGATTTATTTTGGAAGTTTGCAATGCGTATTGGTAATTTACCATTTTGAGGATTGGCAATTGTATTCACTATGAATACATTCGGTTGGATTGTTTCATTAAGTACTACACAAGAATCAGTTTGCGAAGTATCAATGTAAGTAACAAATTCCGTCCTAGCTGGGATTACTAAACATGTTGGCCTATGGTTGACATTACAGGTCAAACTCATATTTTCAAAATTTAGATTCGCTTTATGTTTTTTCAAAAAGTTGGCTCCTAATAGTCCTACTATGTGGGATGGAAGTGTATTTATGACATGGAACATGATAGGAAAGTTGTGAGAATCAGCAAAAATGTTCGTTTTAATACAACCTAAAGATTTGGTAGGGCCGTTGATTCCGTAAATATTTAATACAATGGTTCTATCTATGATGGTTTGCTTGGGGACATAGTTTGCGTTTAATACACAACAAGTAGCTCCTGTATCAATGACAAGATCGCGGTAAACTCCGAAAATATTAAATTTTGCTTTAACGCCCGTATCGAATTGTAATTTAACGAAATAAATTAGCTATTTCATTTTGCTCTTCAGTTGAGTTTTGAACCATATCGTTACAGTTCTCATAAAGGTCAGCATTTCCCAAATGCACTCTGTTGCTGTGATTGTTTCGCCCAGTGGATGTTGGGGTTGGCGTTCGCTGTTGAATTTGATGATGATTCCTGCTCCCATATCCACGTTGATTATTATTTGTGAAATTTCGTGGTTGGTTTTCATAACCTTGATGAGCAGAATATCGTTGAAATGTTCTACCTCTATATGATGGGTTGTATGATTGCCTTTGGGAAGCGCGAATTTTGGAAGCGTTTCGTATAACGTCTTGGTTTATGAGGGGTTTGATACCAAAGGGCTGTTGAGTTCTCTGTAATTGGTGCACATTCCAAAGCATCTGATATTGCTTTGCTTAGCGTAAGCGGATTGCGAGCTTGTAAGAAAAATCTTGTATTGGATTCGTTTAACCCTTGTATAAACGCACGCACTACAATCGGGTTCACAATGCAGTGTGCGGTAAATTCAGTAGCAAAAGTTCCTACAGACACATGGGCTGCAGCTAATTTGGCAGCCATTTTTCCTAACTCTTTGCCAAATTCAGAAATGGTTTTTGAGCCTTGATTTAATGCGGTTAACTCTTTTTCTACAGCTAGCGGCGTTAAGTGCACGCTAAATCGTGTACGAAGAAGTGAGAAAGCTTCTTTTATAGTACATGCTGTGTCTATGACTCCATGAGCAATTCCAATCAATGTGGTTTTCATAAACTTAATGATATCCACTTCTGGTACTCCTTCAGCATAGTCTAACAGAAGTTCAACACTTTCAATGTATGCATTTAATAGGGTATTTGAACCATCGAAAGGCTTTACCAGTTTTAGTGCTAGATTTATATCCAACTTAGTTGTCATTGTATGTGGTTTTCTGTTGGTTGCGTTTGTAGTGGTTTCGTTTGTAGTTGTTTTAATTGCAGGGATACTAGCAGCTTGGTTCGTGCTGGTATTATTTACAGGGGTACTAATAGTTTTGTTTCTAGTGGATCTATTTGCAGGTGTACTAGCAGTTTTAGTCGCTTTTTTCATTTAGTAAAAGTAGGTTAACAAGTAGAGCGTGTAACAGTATGAGCCGATAATATGTATGGAGGAACAAGAAAATGTAATAGCTATTGAAATACCATTTGAAATGAATATAATTGCTAAAGATCACTTTACTCAAATATTTTTTTTTATATATATATATTATTTTTTTTTTTCAACGAATATTGGGAATATGTGAAAAATCATAGAATTAAAGAAGACCCATCACGGTCGAGTGATTATATTATTTGCTTTCGAAAAGACCACGAGGTTTCATCCGACTATCAAACACAATTAGTGTAGAGTTATACGTGTAGAAAAAAAAATCACTTTCACAAAACGATTTGGTTTCACGTGGCACGATTTATAAATAAATAAATAGCAATAAATAAGGAAATAATTTAAATAATTTAAAAACGAAATAAATAACACAATAAAAAAAATCCTATCTAGCTTAAATTTTGTATTTGTATACTTGTATGGTGGTTTCACGTACCTTTGTTCCGTAGAGGTTATGCGTCTGCACCTGGATCGGCGTGGTTTGAGCAGCGCGATGGCGGCACTCGATGGGCTGGTGTAACTGATATCTGGTTTAACGCGGTGGCGCGGCACGGTGTTCGATGGTACGCGTTCTGTCGCTCGGCGTGATGATCTTCTCGGATGCTGGTGTTGCTGCTCGACGTGGTCAGCGCGATGGCGGAGTTCGACGCTCTGACGTCACGTGTTCATTCTGGTTTGGTCTTCGTTATGCTGATTTGGTTTGATTTGGCTGATCAGCGTAATGATGGTTAACGATTTTGGTGTTTGACGATTTTAACGATCAGCATAATTATGGTTGTCTCTTTGTGTTGTTCACTGGTCTGCGGGTGGTGTTGGGTTCGATGCTTTTGCGTAGCTCTTTTCGGTCGGTGTAATGGTATGCGTTCAGATTTTTTGTTATCTGCACTTCACTGTACGTACTTTACGATTCACAGATGTCGTACGGTAAACTTTAGCAGGGCTCCTGGCAGGATCGCGTGATATACTCTCTTTCGGAGTTTACGATATCAAATTCGTACACACGCGTTTTTAAGGTTTTACGATTTATTACGCAGCATCTCCACACGTGAGACACCACGTCAAAACAGGAAAAAGAGGCCGTTCCCCACCACGTGCACACTTATATAGGCTATGTGAGTTTCCCGCTTGGGAACTCCTTAACTAGTGAGAGTTTTCTAACTTAACGAATCTACTTACAGTGACTACCTAACTAAACGCTACAACACTATTTCTCTCTCGTATATTCTATTCCATCCTAGCATTAAGGAAAATCGAAATCTTGTTAGTATATAAGAAACAAAATTTGTGAATAAAATTTAGTATTAGTCTGGAATTCAAACGAGAACGTTTTGTTTTTTTTTTTAAACACAGATTTTTACTCTGATTTCCTACCCCATCCGAACGTTGCTAGAATTGAGAAATTCCACTTCTGCGGCATAGCTCCCGATGTACCGAGGAGACCTAGCGGGAAGTTCTGTAAAACTTAATTCGGTATCACTTTCTTGGTAGAAAGTCATTTCCTGCTAGATTAAACTTAGGAACAAGCAAGCCAAACCTTCGCGTGGCCTGGCCTGGCTCCGTCGCTAACAGTACTATTTACTTCATACTTAGAGTAGAAGAAAGGTAGATTGTTGGAACTAGGAGTGAGAGGCATAAGAAATCAGAAAGAGCGAGGGAAAGATATGAAAAGGGATGGATAGGAGATATGCAGCAAGATGTGAACGCAAAAATAAATCGGCAGTTCAGTTAGAACTGTAAACCGAAACACATCGTTGTACGTCTTATTGCAATGATCCGAAAAACGAGTTCCCTCCCCCCGATCACTACATTAGTTTTATCCTTTTGCGTTGGTTCCAACGTCATTTATTCTGCAGCTTTTCGATAAAATGTGCCAGATTTGTGATGACGTTTTTAATCAGCCATTATATACATGCTTCTCACTCTTTCAAATATCTCAAACGAGCACTAGGGTTTAACACTTTTTAAAAATGAACTGAACAACTGATCAATTTGTGAGATTATGAAGTCTCTAACACCGCGACACGTGCTGCATAGCACGAATATATTTTTGTCTCTTTAAAATTTTCAAACTTTTTGGCGCCAGCATATTTTTTCCCTTTGACAATACGGCACTGGACCGTCATAATCAATTGTAAATGGGGATAATTGATTATAAATATTTTTCCCCTTTCACTTACACCAGACGAAATCACGCCAAACGGTTTTGTGCGTTAGAAGTACCAAGTATCGCATAAATATTAAAGATGAAATAAACAACAATAGTGTAAACAAGGGACATATCCCTGCATATAGAAACAAAATTTACACCGTCTATCCCGTTTGTGAGTGCAAGAGGAATGGCATACGAGTGTGAGCGTAATGTAAAACAGATACATCGATACCACATAGGCACACATTGATACCATTGCTAAACTGAATTCACCCGGCCAACCTCACCTGTAAGTGCGAATAAAATATATCTCATACGAGTGTGAGCGAAACACAGCAAAATAGTGCTAAGGAAATCCAAAGTTCATGACATCACAGAAGGCCCGCACGTAAGTGCAATCATGTAAGGTATACGATCTACAACAGGACACACGCTTTTTTGTTTGCTCGGATATTGCTGTTTGCTTCTGTTTGCTTGGGATATTGTACTCACTTTGGTTTCATGTATGAAACGTTAAAATTCATGGGAATTTGTTTCTCTAGCAGGTACGTTACTTATTTAAAATTCTCACCTTTTTGAAGAGTGATCCTGTTTAATTGTCTCATACTTTATTAAGCAACTGGCCAAAACTATCTCTTTAACATTTTTTTTAACCCACTATTGAAACACAAACGTTTAGATTCAAAAACATTCTCTATCTTTACTATCTCAAAAACTTTCCCAACCAACCCGACAAAAAATGATTTGACAAGGTACAGAACGGTCTGCTATCCCTATTGATAAAATCGATATAAATCCGTCAACTAAGCAAATTTGTATCGAAAAAAACCTCATTAGTGGTTGTTAAGGCTATTTTGTCAACAGGGACTTCATACATAATTCAGGCAAAACAATCTTTCATGCAGGTTGTACGTAACAAGTTCGTTTTCGCAAAATCAAAATGAAAACACGTCGGTATGCCGTAATACTGAAATTTAAGAGATTCGAAGCTTAGCTTACCTAGAAGCCTTAAAATAAGAGTGTATTTATAAGTTAGAGAAAGTTTGATAGTATCGAACCAGATAAAAATGAAATATCTCGAGTTTTTAGAATCTTAATTCGTTTCTTCCTGCATTATATATTTTTTTATTATTTTTTAGGATCGTATGCCCTGCAAATAAATTCAGCATACTTTCTCATCTCGCCCATCTAAATCACAATGGTTAGAACGAGAAGTTCGTCGATTGTAATTTTGAAGTGTTTAAAGCTAGCTGCAACAACCCATTGAATGTCATACCGAACTATCGGTTGGATGGACTTACCAGCATCAGGACCCGGAGTCTTTCAACACCCGATAACACCCGTCTTGCAACACAACACCCGAGCTTTAGGTGGCGTTTACATTTACCAAAATAATACCGAGTTGATTCGGTTTCTTGTTTGGTAATTATACATAGGACAGTCCAAAACATTGTTTTTCATCAGTTGCGGAAACGAAATAAAGCTACTATAAAAATTAAGTGCTATATGTGAAAAGATGACCGACAATACTTCGGATACGTTGTTAATAACATTCCATTTCGTACAATTACTTAGATTGAACAGATTGTGTTGCTTCGCGCGCATCCTTATACGCACGTAACTCTGTGTATTTCATATTTGCTTTACATCAAATGCGTTGGTTTATGATGATTCTGTTGATAAACAACGCACGAATGGTGATAGCATTTTGAAGAGTGCAATGTTGTTAAATTTACCTCGTCTTCAAACGCTCCCATCAACTCCGTTTACGCCGAAACTTTTCCCGTTTCTACATATTAAGCCTTCGCTTTGGCCGGACTCTTGGGAGCTGCTGCCTTTTTCTCCTTAGCCGCAGCTTTGGCCGCATACTTCGCTGTTCTGCGGGCGGCCTTTGCAGCAACGTACAGCTCCTTACGCTTGCGTTTCCCAAGTTTAGGTGTAACGGTATTCAACACAGGTCGATTGTACTTCTTCTCGAATTCCGTTGTCAGATAGCCATACTCTCTCAGTACAGCATTCTGCGGCTCAATCTTTTTGGCAACGGCGGCACGTGCCTTCCACGTAATATTCTGTTGAAATATAAGACATTTTTTCTCAATTACAAACCATCCTGATAGCGATTAAATCAATACGGTGAGCATTACGCGTAATGTATGTATTACCTTCAACTTCTTCTTATGCATGTAAGCAATGCGTGCCTTAATCTTGCGCTTAGCTTCCAGGTTGGCCACAACATCTCGGTATTTCCAACCCACTTCATGGGCAACACGATCGACCGTGCAGTACTGAGAATAAAATTAATTGAAGAATAGTCTGTTAGTCTTCAAATATGCTTTTTCATAACGAGAAATTATGGCATCTACACAAGATAATAGAGCCACAATTGAATAATACTTTCACAACAATAACATTAACGCTATCAGTAAGGTGACAAACTATGTTTGGTTAAGAATTTGTTGCATACATATTTAATAAAAAACAGCCCATGCTCAATAATTTACTCACCTTTCGATCGGGGCGCAAGCAAAGCTGGCGCAGAGCGATCGGAACACACACACGCTTCATCTTGTCATACGGTGGCGGGATGCCTTCGTAAACCTTCAAACGACGCAGCGCATTATGGCCGCGCTTGGTCTTGTGTGGGACCATTCCTGTCGATATAAAACACCATAAAACAGATTCCATTATACAATGCAATGCTTCACATCGACTCCACTGCTTTTTGTCCATATACAAACCTCGAACAGCCTTCCACAACATACGGCTCGGAGCGCGGAAATGGAAAGGACCGCGTGCCGGGTTGACGTTGCATCGTTTACGGAGATAGGCCAAGAACTTGATCTTGTTGCGGAAGAAATGACCGGACTGTTGAAGGCCCTCACATCGCACAACTACCACCGCATTTCCGGACAGGATCTGCTTAGCGACGACCGAAGCCAGCCGTCCCAGCAAGTGTCCACGTCCGTCAATCAAAATCGGCTGAAACGAACCATTGAAGATAGGAAGGGAATGTAATTTGTTACACCACATTTATAGGCCGATGCACGATTCGGTTAACATTCCGCGTTTAGGGTAGATCCACAATATTTTTTGCATCGAATCGCGCCTCTATTATAGAACTTTCACACTTTTTCAGCGTTAAACGATAGATACCTTCTTCGTGCGCACCATCACTTTCGCAAACACCAACAAAAAGAACTAGGAAGTGTCGCTCGGCGGAAGTCATGAACCAAATGACAGTTGCAGTTGGTTTGCTGAATGTCATTACTGTCAAAGTTTGTTCAGTGGGAATATTTATTCACCAATGTATTCACCACGCCCAAGGTAAATACAGTGAATTTGTTTATAATTCTCCCACTGACAAAAACTTTGTAAATCCGCCAATTAAGGCACTACTGCGGCAAATTTGTATGGAAAAAACCCTTATTAGCGATTATTGAGGAAATATTCAGAAATAGGGTCAGCAACAGATTTTATAATAAGGTTCTTTTCAATACAAATTTGCCTTACTAGTGCCTTAGTAGGTGGATTTATATCGATTTTGTCATTAGAGATAGCAGCATTTTATCCAACTCATATGCTTTAATGTTATAGACATTTTTATTTCTTATCATTTGCGGGTTTATCTCACAAAAAAACATTCTGATTTTAAACATCGAAGAGAAAATGAAATTAATAAGTTTACTTTACGTTAAAAGTGATGATTCGTGTTATTGACAAAACATTAATAAAAAAAATATCTCGTACATAAAGAAAAATCTAGTTTTGTCTGCAATACATGAACGTCATGAATCATTTCATACTGTCATTCTCGGGATAATGCTTGACGGGCCATCATCAGCATGTATTGGCAACATCAGTGAATAGTTTTATTTGTACTGCCTGTGCTTCTGAGATAAATCATTTCGCCTCGGTGTGTATGAAATATTCGTATGACTGTATTAAAACGTAGTATTTCTCTGCCGTTTGAAATGCATTTGGATACGCTAATGGTCGCAGAAAGTTCGTAAACAGCATCATAAATATAGAGTGCTTATTGGTTGAATTTTACGCTGAGCGAGTGACTGACTGTTTGTGTGGTATGCGTGTAAATTTACATAGGTGGGGTGGATATGTGTGCGTGAACAGGTGCGCTGTATAGAAAAAAAAAGTTTTTCGTGCATCTGGCTTGTGTTTATTGATTTCTCAAAGAAGTCGGTTTTCATCAGGTTTACTGCAAAACAGTTCCACAAGCAGTTTAAGTCTCAATCGTGTTGAGATATTTTCGCTAAACTCCACAGAAACACACACGAAGGTACTGTTTGGTAGGGGGATTCGACAAAATAAATTCACAAATAAGAGAAGATCACTCACGACATGTTTCCTCCCGGACGCTCTTGAAAAACAGAAACGCTTTTCCACGGCAGAAGCGTGCAGAGAAAGTAATTGAGACTAGTGTTGAGACTCCCGCACGTTTGTCCTATTGCACTGTTCGAAGAAAGTCTGCAGAGTGTAACGGTAAACATATTTTTCACGCCATCGTGGCAGTGGTAGGGAAGGGAATTGCCACCCTCGGAAAACCATATAGAATGAACTGGAACGATGCAACTATACAATTTTGGTCGTCACGATTCGATGTATTCGATTGCTATTGATCGTTTCGGCACATTCTTCCAATCATCCATAGTTTGATGATGTCACACGAATGCGTAACTTTATCATGAAGATTAACACGTATTTCGTACATGAGTAGTCGTATAATGTAAGTAAGACATAAATTCATTACTTTCGTTTCGTTTCAGATTTACTAAATTATCTCCATTCAGAAGCCTAAACAATGACACAAATGGCTCAAGAGGAAATTGTCTCCAATACCAAAACGGTAATGCAGGGTTTAGAAGCTCTGCGTGTAGAACATGTCACTCTGATGAATAACTTGTCGGAGGGCAGCAAAACCGATCCGGATAAGATGGAAATAGTGAAGAAGAATATGGAAAACATTGAGCTCGGCCTGAGCGAAGCACAGGTAAACGACAAGTGTTCATATATTCACTTCTAAAAGTGCTATTTTTATTATACGCCTTAGATGCATATATCTCACATTCATACGTCATACGTACAGGTTATCGTAATGCTGTTTGCACATCTTCAAAATATCGAAGCCGAAAAGCAAAAACTACGCACCCAGGTAAAACGGTTGTGTCAAGAAAACGTGTGGTTGCGTGACGAGCTGGCTATCACGCAGCAAAAGCTGCAAACCTCCGAACAGAGCGTTGCACAGTTGGAAGAAGAAAAGAAACATCTAGAGTTTATGGCCTCGGTGAAAAAATACGATGAGATACAGGAAAATGAAGACAACTTAGAGAAATCGCGCACTGATCCGGTGGTAGAGCTGTTTCCGGAGGACGAAACAGAGGAGCGAAACAATATGTCTCCAACGCCACCGAATCAGTTTGCGAATCATGCCAATGCAGGATACGAAATACCGGCCCGTTTGCGAACTCTACACAACTTGGTCATACAGTACGCATCGCAGGGACGATATGAGGTTGCTGTACCGTTGTGCAAACAGGCGTTGGAAGATCTCGAGAAAACCAGTGGGCACGATCATCCCGATGTAGCTACGATGTTGAACATACTGGCGCTGGTGTACAGAGATCAGGTACAAGGATATTTGGAAGGTTGGAAGTTCTTGGCAGTTCGTATGATTAATTTATTTTCCTTCTACCTTACCCACCGGCAGAACAAGTATAAGGAGGCAGCCAACCTGCTGAACGATGCTCTTACCATTCGGGAGAAAACGCTTGGTGAGAATCATCCCGCCGTAGCTGCAACGTTGAATAACTTGGCCGTATTGTACGGTAAGCGTGGCAAGTACAAGGATGCGGAACCGCTGTGCAAACGTGCTCTAGAAATAAGGGAAAACGTGCTCGGCAAGTCGCATCCCGATGTAGCCAAGCAGTTGAACAACTTAGCGCTCCTTTGCCAAAACCAGGTATTTACATTATACCTTGCATTACATTATAAAAACAAAAATCAATCTTGTTGAAAGCTAGATAACACCAATACGGAATCGTGTAGGTCGTTCTTACATTAACATGTATTTTCCTCCCATTTTTCCCTTTTGCTTTGCTTAATTTACAGGCAAAATATGAAGAAGTGGAAATGTATTACAAGCGCGCGTTAGAAATTTACGAAATGAAACTAGGTGGTGATGACCCGAACGTAGCGAAGACGCTAAACAATCTTGCCAGCTGCTACTTGAAACAGGGCAAATACAAGGAAGCAGAAATGCTGTACAAGGAAGTGTTAACGAGAGCACATGAGCGGGAATTTGGTGCAATCAATGGAGAAAATAAGCCAATCTGGCAGGTGGCCGAAGAGCGTGAGGAGAACAAACTGAAGAATCGTGAAAACACTCCGTACGGCGAGTATGGTGGTTGGCATAAGGCGGCCAAGGTCGATTCTCCCACCGTCACCACGACCCTGAAAAATCTCGGTGCTCTGTATAGAAGGCAGGGCAAGTACGAAGCCGCTGACACGTTGGAAGATTGTGCTCTACGAAGCAAGAAAGAGGTACGCAAATAAGCAAGCTATAGTTATATGCTATATCATCACAACAGCAATAACAATAAAAACTAACCCAATCAATCAAATTCAAAACTAAACCAATAATAAAACCACAATAATTAATCGGACGAGTTTCTTCGTGTAAACGCCGTAAACGTTTACAATGTTCCTTCCTGGCAGGCATTGGATTTGGTGAAACAATCGAAAGTGCTCGGTGTAGCGGACGAAAGTAAACGTCAGAAGAGCGGCAACAGCAAAGATGATAATGATGATCACAACAAACGTGTGCACAAATAGAGGAGCATTGCCGATGCCCTCCCTATTTTAAATGCTAATCCCGCAAAACGAATCATATAAGCCGGTTTGTGACATGTGACAGAGAATTTAATAGCAAAATGGAGAAGAAAATGCAGAAGACACTCTTTTCATTTCCAAATGCTGATCTAAACCATCAGCACATCATCTCAGTGGTCGCTTGTTAATGTTAGTTGTATTTTGTTTATATTCAATTTTCTATTGTTCTTTAACGCATTTCGTAAATGACAATTATTTTTGCTCTTATCTTTTTTCCTATCTCTCTATATATATCTTTCTTTCCTTCATACCTAATGTAATATAAACAAGAAAAAATGATAACCTGTTTTACAACTACTAGGAAGAAACAATTGAAGAAACAAAAGCAAAGCTAAGATATATCGCCTATTCAAAAACGAGATTTGAAAAATTAACTAACTTTAGCTTACAGGTGAATAAACAAATCATACTCTATTGACAAAATTGCATGAATAACCACTACTAAGGGATTTATCAATTCTAATTTGCCTTAGTAATGGCTTAGTTGACAGATTTTATCAATAGGTTAAACAAATGCTGAGACATCCTGGGCTAATATTAAATCTAAACAAGCTGACAATAGAATTTGTGAGTGTATAACTTTGAACTGGAGAGGAATAAATTAGGTAAGAGAGAGAGAGAGAGAAGGAAATAAAAATGGAAACAAAGAGCGAGAGGGAAATAGCATGAGAACAGGAGGTCCAGGAAGAAATACACACAATGAAAAGAATTGCTCTATTACTCGTACATGTCAGAACAAGAATAGTATAACAGTTTGATAACAACAACGCGCTTTTGATGATAAAAAACCTGCATACCGATTATTTAATCATTTCCAAAGTAATATGTAAGACATAGACACGCGTAGCATTGCTTTTAGCATTGGAACATAAATATTTGCTTGTGTTTTTCATCTATACAAGGTTCTTAAAAATATCTATGATTAATATGGTTATAATAATAATAATATGGTTGATTTTTTTTTCTTTCACAAATCTTTACTATCCGAACTTGAACCACCAGCTTGCATTTTAATTATATAGGCGACAGTTCGATACAAGATGTGCAGTTGCAGTGTTAGTTGCTTCACATTATGTGTCATTGTTCTATCTAAACAAAAAGATTCAGATGCAACGTATGTTTTCCATACTTCACATTATTTAAAATATTTTGGTTTTTCTAAGAACTTCTTGTAGAGTTAATCTATTTTATATGCGCAGTCAATACATGTGGTGTTGACAAGACGGCGAAGCCGTCATACTTAAAATAAATAAAATAACTTATTATAATAAAACTACATTGCCAATTCGCTGGATGGCAAAGTTACAATATATTATACTTGCAGAGGTTCACAAAAACTATTTTTCTGATGTAAATTGTTGAAGTTATTCATGTTGAGTTTGTATTTTATTTTAGTTACCAGAACCCCCCACCCAGAAGAATTACACTGAATTACTAAAATTTTATTAAAACTAGTTAAAATAAGATTTTTTTGGATTTTATAACAAATAGTTTTAATATTTTCAATATGTCCTACTCAGCCATGTTCACAAACGACTGTGGAGCTTGCATGTGAGTTTGCTGTGTGCAACTTGAGGGCCTATATTACTCTTTAGCCGAATACTTTTTTTTTTCTTAATTTTTACAGCGGCTTTGAGTCTAAATTGCTGGTGCGTAAAAATCTGGTGAGGCGGTTCTGATGCAGTTTTGATGAGTCTGATGGTTCTGATGCCAAGAAGAAGAAGAAGAAGGTGAACTATATTGGGGGGGGGAAGGAGCTCGACAGCTTCTCGAAACATGAACTGCTCGACTGCCGGGTTTGAAATTCCCATCTTGTCAGATCAAAAATCAATCAGAAGCCATCGGAGAACACTCAGCTAATGATTGAGATGAAGATTGCTCCTGCATCTTGACTATGTTGACTATGTTTAGGCCTAAGAGTAATAAAGGCCCACAAGTTGTACGAAATTCATATCATGCAAGCTTGGAAATTCATATCATGCATATCATGAAAAATCACGGTTGATTGTAACCATTATGCGTACGACTTAACAATATTATTGAAATAAATCATTAATAAAATGAGAAAAGTTATTAGAAATTATTGTTTAATGTCGCAAAAGCTGGCCTATATATAAGACCAATTCATAAAAACGTTTCATTAACTTATTTAATCACTTAAACGAGCCAGTTCATACTGTAATTGAAATAATTCTATACTGAGCCATATTTTTAATTTAAATGGCTCAATTTACGAAGAAAAAAAATGAAACATTATTTGAGTAAAAAGTTTATTTACTTACTAAAACTATATTAAAACTAGTTAAAATATTTTTTTTTGGATTTTATAAACCAAAAGTTAAAATATTTTAAATATTTTCATAATATTTTCAATAATCGCGTGTTTTCTACGCGATTAGGAAGAAAGTACCAGAAGAGGAAGAAGTCGCAAATTTTTTTCAAATGTATTTGAAGGATAGCACGATCGAATCGGGAGAGAATGAGTTGCTCCGTCAACAGGGACATGATCTCGTCCGACAGGTTATACTTCGGTTTACATCGGTTTCGCCGGTGTCGGCTCCTACTAATCCCCTACGATCCGCTGTCAGATGACGTGCACCGTTGCGTACGCGACGGGTGTTGTGTGCTTCTGATGTGCGAAGTCGACCGCAGCTGACTCGTTTCCGTTGATTCCGGAATGACCCGGAATCCAGCAGAAAACGAATGTTGGGGACGAAGGTATGGTATCTAGGAGCTGCTACACACACAAACATGAATTCGATAAGATCAAACATAAACATACAAATATTTTCGTCAGATGCAATTCGATACACCTGGAAATTTGCTATACGCTATTTCACTCGGTCCCAACGAATAGCGTATATCGGGGAGTTACTGTATTGATAAAAACGAATCGAAAAAGAACGTATTACATTTCTTTGTCGAAAACTCCCACTGGTCAACTGGCTAACCAAGTATCGATTCATGTACATTGTCCGCTTTTGGAAAAATAGTGGAAAAAAAGACGATTGGCTATTATTCAACAATGCAATAACAATCAGTTTCCTATGAATATATGTCACACAACCTTCTTAGAACGTCATATAAGGTATATCCCACATTATTTGCCCTCCGGCTATCTGCGACTGTTGATTGGGAGGAAAAGGGGAAGTATCGCAAACGCAAACTGACCTAGTAGGTCGTTAAACCAAGGAGAACCATTTATTTATAGAGATTTTGAGTCTTTAAGAGACTACTTTCGCCTCCCTGCAGGGATCCAAATGTAGTTTTATTCACTTGAAACTGTATTTATTTATATTATAGTATTATAGCAATCAATTGTTTCAAAAAGCTGTAGACTTTTACCAAATTAATGAGATGGTCATTTGAGCCGACATGTTGTGGCTGTTGTAATCCTCGAGTCTCGAAACTAATTTTTTCTACGATCGATGGAGCGTAAATATTCAAATGTTTGTAAATATGCACTGTGCCGTCATTCTTCTATGTTCAAGTCCAAATAAAAGGCATGTACGATAAGTATTAGCAAAATAATATTTTTTTTTATAATGATCTGCCCTGAGTGAATCGACACTTAGACGATTTGTGCGTATTCTAATCAATGCTTAAATTTGTAGTTGAAGAACGTCTGTTGATTGTTGTTATTTTCCTTTTAAGGTTGATGACTCCCGCTGCCATGAATTCGCTTGACGTACCTATATGTACACAGTTTACCCTCTGAAGCCTTCTTTTTTATTTTCGCGACAGAATATGTACAATTTGTTTTCGCGACAAAAGGAGCTACAAACATTATGACGTAAACTTTGATATGGGATTTGTAGTTCTCCCGGTGTCGCTGATTGTTAGATCAACAATTACGTTCTTCTTCTTCTTGGCTTAACGACCTCTAAGGTCATGCCGCCGGCCATCGTAACGGCTCACTAGACTGCCGATACCACGTAGCTGGTTAGTTAGCCAGTCCTCACTACGGGGGGAAAGTCCGGATGGGATTTGAACCCCAGTCCCGCCATGGGAAGACCGGCGCCGCTGTCGCCTAAACCACCCGCCGTCGCCGCCGTCGCCCAATTACGTTAGTTATGATAATGCGACAAAAAGTCATCAGACTTGAAGTATATAAATAAAAATTAATAAATAACTACGTTAGTAGAGCCAAGTAAGAAGAAGATTGCACGACTTGATTTGATGTTTGCTAGTGCACTAAAGTATTCTAAACTAAATGATTCTTTTATCCAATTAACTTTAACACCTCATGCGCTTTTTTCACAATTATTCCTAACCTGAAACTGGAGCCATATGAACAATTATTTTGAAAATATACTATGGTCGCCTAATGTAATTTCGAATTTAAAACAATTATTTTTCTTCTGAGGACAATTTACCTTTCTATTCCAATGCTACCTTTATCCTTGTTACCATACCCTTGTTAAAAAAGCAATTGGTATCTAAATAACAAAAATGAAAGGTGTCTTTTTTCTTTTCAATTATTATAAAAAAGTATATTTAAAACAGTAACATAAACGAAACACCATGATAAAGCTCATAAAGGGATATTGAGCAAATGGTTTTTGAGGTGCATTTCACCCCGTTATAATATCACACAAAAATGACACGAAATAGTTTGAAAACACTGATCAAATCCATGGATTACCTGTTGGTGATTGAGGTCGCGGCTTCTTTCTAACTAACATTTTCCAAACAGCAAATTGGAGAGAACGATAGATTGATAGCACAGAAAGGTGTAGAAAAGGTTTTCGAAAATTTGAATTGAATGATTGACAGCAGGACCAATTTTCTTGAGAGCAGAGGCAATCATTATAATTGTTTATAATTACATCGAAAACGTTTTTTTTTTTTTTTTTTATTCGAAAACAATCAGATGCCGAACGGATAGACCTACCGACTCGAATGGAAGGATGATAATAGTTGGAAATGTTGTTTTAAACATTAGTTTTTTTAAGCTGATACAGAGGTTTCCAGCGATTCGACTGTAGTTTTAAGCAACGGAACTATCTGTCAGGGATCCGTTGGTACCAGCGGAGGAAATTGTTGATGATTGCGTGCAAACTAAAATTCTGACATGACATAATTATTTCGATCGGGTCGGTTTCCAGCATAAGCGTCTGAGTGTGTTTGGCAGCAAGCGTTTTATATAAACGTTGATGAAATTAAATATAGTTCAATGTGAGCTCCGAGCCCGAAGTAACACGCGATCATATTTGACCTATGTGATAAAAACAGCATAAAAATAAACACTAACACCATCTTTGCTGCACTATGTACATGCAGTACTAACGTTCTTAAATATCATTGAAGATATTTGCGCATGCCTTGTCAAATAGGTATCCCTTTAGCAATGAATGCTTCTAGCAAAAAAGTTTCCCATTGGTTCCATTTCTATTGGTCTTGTGGGTGGAATCAATCAATTGATTTGTTAATTGCATGTTTTATAGTGATTTAAAACTTTTTTATTTCAAGTAAAAATGGCAATCGAATGTTTATTTTTGAGCACAAGGTAATTTTCACTTGACGCAAAACCACATTTGTCCCCTATTGCTTATATTCCAACTCGAGAAGCATTGAAGCTCCGCCTACTTTTTTCGCTAGTACAGTGAAAAAAAAAAGATGAACTTTACAGTGACGCAGGTAGATTTCGTACAAAGTTGTAAAATGCAGTTAATCAGTCAGTAGGATGAAGGCAACAGGTTGGAGGATTTAACAATTTACCTAAAACTTATTCTTTACACATTAATATTTACTTTACAATTGATTATTACGGTCCAGTGCCGTATTGTCAACAACGCTTGTGTTGAATAGATTTTCACAGATTTATAAGGCTTTTCCTCCTTATTCTTTGCCTTATACCGGGCATACTCGGTTACACATTAATATTTCTTGATGGAGAAAAATTATGCACATTTCCTAGCATTTTCTAGTTTTCCTAGTTAATATTTCTTGGTGGGAAATAATTAAGCACATTTCCTAGCATTTCCTAGCATTTCCTAGTTTTCCTAGCATAGTGACAATTTTGCTTATGCTGCTGTTTTTCAGCTATTTGCAGTTTTCGCTATGGTGTTTTATGTCTAATGTTTTTCAGGTAATTTTAAAGCGGTTTTGAATCCTACCAAGAATCAACATCTTCCGCACTGTAGAGCGTGTTTATTCATATTTATGTATTAAGATATTTGTAGAGCTTTTCCGTATAACTAAATGTGGGGAAACAGTTCGATAAAGAACCGTACACATTGTAGAAGCAATTGATGCATACCGGTCCAAAACATGCATACGGTTTCGTTTTATAGTTTTCATTTTAGATCACCAATAGTTAGTTGTAGTGAGTTAGTTAGATATATAGAAAGACAGTACGAACACTTATTTGATCTTACATTTACATTTTAAACCTTAAATAATCATCCTTAACTACCAATTGTTCAAACTTTTGACCACTAAAATTCATGCATACCACTGTTCGTCCCCCACCACTGATGGGCGTTCCTAATATTGCGAGCACTTATTTATTGCGATCTTTGCTTTGTGTTGCCTTAAATTGTCTTAAATTCTATGCTTACTCGTGTTAGCTTATGTACTCAGGGTAACATTATGTGTCAAAGTTCGACACTGTTCGGTCGTTTTCGCTCGTGCATCCCAGAAACAAGATCGTCGGTCTAATATTTTGTGTGTAAATGTTTCTTTATTGTGCTAAAGTGATAACTAATCTGTTAAAATGTGCCCTTAAGCAAGGCTAGTTAGTCATTTGTGCCTCTAATGTGATGCAGTGTTGAAAAGTTAGAATGTCAAATGCAAATATTAATGTAAATGTCCAATACATGCTTCGTGAAATGAATCAAAAAAGTGTCAGTGAAATTTGTGAGTGAATGTGAGCATAACCTAACAAAGATATTTTAAACAACCGCTTGAAAATAGTGAAATGTTCTTTTAATCACCCCCTGAAAGAACAAATCGATACGAAAAACGAATGTAAAGAATGCAAAGAAAGTGTTTCTTTAAGCAGTGCGTTCTTATGAAACAATTTAAGCGATAAGCAAAGGATTTTTTTGCTGGTGACCGATCGCACATCTCGAATAACTCGAATACATCCTCAGGAATGAAAATGAGTCAGCTGGGAACAGTTTATGCCACCAAAAGGAGGCGCCGCAATGGCAAAAGGTACATCACCGAAGCAGCAAAAACAAATATAACATTTATTTCGGCTGAACAAAATCCCAAATTCTATCTAAAAACTACAATCTATATAAAATAGAATATACCCAATTGTCGATTATTTTATAACCTAACTTTATGTTACTACGAAGAGCAATTCTTGTGAGTCTGTTATTGTTTTTTATACGCAGGTGCAAACGAAGAAGTGTTATCGTCATGGCGATGATGAACCTTCAGTTTTCAGCCTTGATTCGTCAGCCCAAGCAAACCATACAATTATTGCTTGTCCTAATGTATGCCCTATTTTAGGTAACAATTTTCGAAGCTCCAAAATTGACGATCATTTATGCAAATTTCCACTGCAACCGTAATGACTGCCGGCTTGTTTTTTTTTTTTTTTTTTTTCATGAGCGTAGATGTATATTTGTAAACGGTTCTGGGAATAAGCAATGTTGCGCTTTTTGCAAATATTTACGCCACTAGTGGTGAGTCGAGTTTTTTTTTGCAAACTGACTTACTTCTTCAGCTCTGTACTGAAAAGTTGTAAAACATTAAGTAAGTTTTTGAAACAATGAAAATAGTATTTGCTTTCTAAATGATTGAGACAATATCATCCCGAACAACGAAGACTAACGTAACAACTGAGAACTATAAACAGTTGCAATTGCACTCATT